>NC_048901.1:10582451-10632442 GCF_011077185.1 Oxyura jamaicensis
TTCTCTTTCTCTTTCTCTTTCTCTTTCTCTTTCTCTTTCTCTTTCTCTTTCTCTTTCTCTTTCTCTTTCTCTTTCTCTTTCTCTTCAGAAAGCAGTTCATCAAGTGGAGTACAAGTCTTTTTAAACACCCTTTATTTTGGGGAGGATGGGGAAGTGGAAAATAATATTTCAATGAAACTACCTCTGCCAGCTCGAGGTTCAACCCTTCAAACAAAGTTAAGGGAGATGTAACCAAGAAAGAGTCTCCCTTGGTGGAGCAATAGGAGAGCATCTCACCACTGAGCTGGGAAGGACAGGGATCCTCCTTGGGACAGGAAGGAATGAAACATCCTGGTCTATATGGAAAAAAAAGACAGACATAGCAAAGGTTTTCCAAAAACATGCTTGTGTGTGACATATCTACTGCCCAGACAGGCCAAGGGCAGATGTTCATGTGTGGAAGGAGTGGGTAGGAGTGAGTGTCCCGTCCCATCTGTAAAATGCATGGTGATGAAATAGTGCACACAGGCATTTCTCAAGAATAGAGAATAGAGAATGCTACTTAAGCAGCATGCTTTCCCCCCTCCCAACACCATGTGTCTTGTTCCTGAAGCTTTGGTCTAGGCTAAGGAAAAATCTCTGACCAGCTCCCTCACGAATGTCCCAGGCTGCTTCCCACCAAAGCAAAACACTTCTGCTCTGAGGCTAACAGCAAGAAGCAAAGGGAAATAGCTGGGACCCGGCAGAGATCCTTAAACTGCTTGGAGGAGACCCCAGGAGCTTGTCCTGTCACCCCTCAGCATCTCCAAGTGGCCTGCACATCGACAAGAGCATTTCAGGCTAGCAGCCAAAACCAATCTCATGTTTAAGTGAAGGGCTTGTTGCTCTGGAGAAGGCAGTGAAATTGTCAGCTTCAGAGGCACCTGAATTCAAATCTAAAACCTGAATTATTCAACCATAAATAGCAAGAAGCAGAGCATCTTCTCCTTCCGCCTCCCAAACCCAGCTCCTTGCACCCTGGGGCTCACCCAGCGCTAGCTGAGCACAGCTGTTCGGGGAGCAGGCAGAGGCACACATGGACAGATAAAAGGCAGTTTGTGCATTTTCACAGGCTGCACGGCTTCACAGAATCACAGAATGGTTTGGGTTGGAAGGGACCTTAAAGCCCACCCAATTCCAACCCCCTGCCATGGCAGGTCCCCTCCCCCCAGCCCAGGCTGCCCCCAGCCCCATCCAGCCTGGCCTTGGGCACTGCCAGGGATGGGGCACCCACAGCTGCTCTGGGCAGACTGGGACAGGGCCTCACCGCCCTCAGAGTGAAAAATCTCCCAGTTTTCCTCACGGAAAGTGGCATCTTGAAGAGCAGTGACAGCTTTTCACTTTCAGAAAGTCAAGTTTTCTGAAATCTTCTAATTTTAATCCGAATGAAATATGTGGCTGATTCTTTGGCCGTATATTTTTTAACATCAGAAGGCAGAGTCCCACCCTGCACAGCATTGTCAGGTGTTCATTGGCCACATGAGGTTTCTATCACAGGACTGAATGGCTGAATAACAAGCAGTTTGACAGAAAACAAAGCTCTCTGAAAAAAAAATAAATAAATAAAACCACCACCCAACAGAAAACAGGTCCAGATTTGCCAGATACATAAGTTTCTGTATTCACTTAACTTTCTGAAATAATTGGCATTAAATTCTCTCTCCCTCTCTCTCTCTTTTATCAAAAGGGGACTGCAGATTGGTTGCAGAGTTTGATAGTCATTAGTTTCAATTCCTCTTTTCTTCCTAGGGCCATATGCTTGGTTTGAAGTTGTGAGAATATCTTAAACACTGCCAATGAAATATTTAGGATTTCCTAAATAGATTCAGAATAAATTTTCTCTAATATATGCCCCCGAACAAAACAGCAGATGGGGTTTGGTGCTGTTGAGGGGCAGACCCAAGCACATGAAGCACCCTCGTCTCCGCCAGCCCGTACGTCCTAGGGACATGCACGAACAACAACAGCGGCTCCTGCTCACATGGGTTTTTCCTCCTGACTCCCAGCCCAAGGCCTGGGAGCTCTGTTTCCAAGTGATTTTTTTCCCCGGCAGCCAGAGCATACGTTGTTTTCCCCAAGTCCCCCTGGAAGCCACAGACTGTCCCTCAGTACTGCAGCACGCGGGCTGCAGCGATGGGTGAGTGCCTCCCGAGTTAGCACAGGCTACATCCAGGCAGGTACGAGCTCAGTGGAAATTTTCCTTCCTGTTGTACAGTTCCCAGGAGACACAGCTGAAGGGCTTCTTCATCTCTGCCTGACCACTGCTGTTTCCCAGATCTGCTAGGAAGTGAAGCATCTTTGAGTTACGCAGCCCTTGGTCACCTCCAGCGGGACGTGTGCTGAAGATGCACGAGACGGAGGAAGAGCCAAAATGCTGGCATGTGGACAAGCGAACCTGCGTGGCCCTATTTCTTCATGAGCCAAACTAAAAGCCCCCTACCGAGAGGGCTGTGGGCTATGCAGCCTGCTGCAGGTCGCCTAGAGCTCTGTCCTAGGTGCTCTTGCCATCCAAGTAAATGTCCAATTCGCTTTTTGAAGCCTGCCAAGTTTTCAGCCTCAGCAAAATCTCCTGGCAATGATTTCCAGCAGCTAATTGTGTGAAAAAAGTACTTCCTTTCATCAGTTTTCAATGCGCTGCCCTCGTTCTCGGATTACGAGAACAGAAGTTCCCAATCTGGTTTCCTTATTTCCAGGGCATTTTGCACACCCGCGTCACACGCAGGGCATCGCCGTCCTGCCGAGGCTGTTGCGCGCTGTCAGTAGGAAAATCTGCAGCAGGCTGAGAACCGAGAATGATAGGAGAATATCAAATAAATGTGAAAGCAAAGCAAATAACGTTGGGGCAGCAATACCAATCAGCTTTTCCCTCTGCAGAATTTGCTTAATGCCTCTATTTCTCAAGAAGCTGCCAACACCAGCCTGTGCTGCTGTCCGGGGACTCGGCTGGGAAGCTGAAGACCACACAGCTGTGAAGTCAGAGCAGCCTCGTGCCTGGCATATTGTCCCCTCTGTCTCCTAGTCACCTTTGCAGGCTTCTCCTTAGGCTGCCCCTCTCGCCTCCAACCCCCCTGGATATATCTGTCAAGTGTGCTTTACGCATGCACCGGTGCAATCTCTCTCTCCATTTGTATTCCATCTGCCTTCAACAAATTCTGAAAACCTTGCCTGGGCTGCCTCATTTGTATGCACTTAATCTGGCTTTATCCTGTTTTATGGAGCGTCTTCTTTAAATTGATTCAGGCAAAAGCATAGCAGGGGCTTTGCATAGATTTTGCATGCATGACATTTCTGCACAGTTGGTCCCATTATACACCATCCTGAGCACACTCTGCCCATAAACACACCATATTAAACAAGAAGAAAATGAATCAAAATAAAGAGAGCTTTGGGAGGAGGATGAGGAAGCGGAAGAGGATGAAAAAAACTGACCACTGTCCGCTTCCCCAGTGTCATTGTGGGAGCTGTTTTCCCATTTCATTCCCTGTGCATCCACTTCATGTGGCATCAGCTTTATGTCCTCCTTGGTCCAGTGCCACATTTGCTCTGCCCATGGTGCAGGACCAGACCCCGCTGGGGGGCTCAGGAGGGTACCAGAGCATCCTCAGGAGCTCACGTGATGGTGTGGAGGAAGGCATCAGAAGCATCTCTTTGGCTACACCTCCTCTACACTGGTCATAGTCTTCCTCATAATCCAAGAAAAAGAGTAGGCATTTAGTTGTCCTGCCCCTGTGCTCTTTGCCTGCCTGAACTCCCAGAGTTATTGCCAAAAAGTTTGTCCCTCTGCTTGGCGTACCCGAGCGTATGCTTTCTGCAGCTATGAAACCTCAGTAGGGGCAGGTGTGACCAGGTGAACTGTGCTTATCCGGTGTGGCTAGGCAACAGCAGAACACGTTATTCAATATTTTATTAGGGAGAATTAATATTTCTTTAAAGGTCTGCTAATGATTTAACAATATTATTGTTATGTTAAGGTTGGGGGAATTAGAGAAAGAGTACTTGTGTTAATATGTCAACACATTAAAAACGCAGCTCCATTTAAGCAGACACTTAGGTTAATGTGCTACATATTAAAAAGTCCAATTTCCTTTGCTGGCTACAAATAACGACCTAGATTATTGACGTGAATGATTTGCAACGTAGCATTTTACTTTTCACTTCTTGTGTTTGTACATTCTGCTTGATTTATAATGATTGGAGCTCTGGCCCCATAAATTTCCTCTCCCCTGAAAATATTAAGCCAGTTTTATAATAAACAATAAAAGAGAAGAAAACATTGCATGCTGCCATGCACGGACATGGGGATGCACTAAAACTGTCTGAAACCCTCTGCTTGGGCTGTGTACCCTGGAGGAAAGCCTGACAGAGCCCTTGGGTGGGTGGGACATGTCCATGGTGGATGGGGTGAGAGCAATGAGGGGCTGTGTGCTCACTGGACACCAGAGCTTGGGGTTGAGAGCTGGAGGTGAATCCAGCACGTTAACCAAGTGCAAAAGGGGGCATTAGCAAACGGGGCTCCGGGAGATAACCCATGGACACACGTGAGTTTTGCAAATAGCTAACTATAGAGGGTGTTTTGTATTGACAAACAGTAGGCAGAAATACCTACCTTGCCCTGCCAGGTCCCCAGCCAGAGGACAGACCCCTCCCAGGACACTATGCCCACTGCCATGGCTGAGCTGGGGCTGCCACCAGCCCTGATGTCCTCACGTCCCTCCCGACCTTCTCCCTTGCTTCAGGCTAACGGCGACTCCTCAGGATGTCCTGAAAATATGAGGCTGGGAATGTGGCTCTGGTAGGTAAAAAAAAAAATAAACTCATCCAAAATAAATTGATGAAGAGGTGGGTAAACTAGTATGGTGCAGGGCAGAAGTGGGGGACAGCATGCCCTGCCACTGACATATGTCTGTGCCTTCATGGGGCTTCCCAGGATAAGACTGCTGTCCCAGTTGCTTAATTTTGATCTGGAAACTGTACATTCCAACTGAAAACCATCACTCTGGCTGCTTACATCAGATAGGTGTGTTATTTTAATGTTTCATCTTAGGGAGCCCACCTGGTTCTGGGAGGAAGGCTGGGGCCTGGAGAACTACTGGGGACGTTTCCAACTTCCAAGCCAGGTAAGAAGGGACCATAACCTTCCCTGCGTCACCCCCACATCACACCCATTGCTCATCCTCATGCAGGACTCTGTCCTCCAGGAGACATGGAGAATTCAAGCGAAAATCTTAAATTTAGGCTGCCTTTAAAGTTTGCTGATGAGAAGAAGATATTTATCTGCCTGACTGAGATGTGGTTCAAAGACTCAATAGCTGCGTGTACAGTGCAGAGATGAATTCAGTGTACATTTCTGAATTTCTTTTTTATACACCCGTCATCAATAAATCCTCAAAGCCACTTGTATCAGAATAAAAACTAGCTATGGAAATCATTAGATCTACAGTCAGTAATTGATAACACGCATTTCAAATGCGGAAATGAATTAGCTTTTGGCTTATGGGGCGATTTCAGACTGTATCCAATTTCATTAGGCAAGAAATTCAAATGATGAACGAATAGCCTTTATTGTTCTGCTTTTAAAAGGGAACCATTTGTTATCTTCTTGCCTCTTCTGATGTGATCTCTTTTGTTGTCTACAAAGTTTAACTAGCTCAAACGCAATCTTATGGTTCAGTAGGATGTGAACTTCCCACTTTCCACATCGTTTACCTCTCCAGAGCTTGGGACTTTCAGATCAGTTTTGCTCTTAGGCATTAGACACAGGGTGCTTTGCACCCTGTCGTTAACAATTAAGCTTCCCCTCTCAATGCCACAACATCCCCTAAGCTCTCTGCCGGAGCAGTTGGAAGAGCTCTGAGAAGCAGATGTGGGCAGAAAGCCTCTGTGCCACGATATACAGACACACATCTCATCAAACCAGTGCTTACAAGCCATCTTTCAGCTCAGAAACATTCAGACACCGCTCTTGCTAACCTCAAAACACCAAAAAAAAGTTTCAAGAAAGGAAGATTTGGAACTTCTGTTGGACGAGGAAGCAGGGCAGGGAGCAGCTCCTCCAGCCTGAGATGAGTTGCAAGTTTCAGACGTGCTCTCCTCTCTCCATCCCACCCGAAGCTGGGACAGCGGGAGTCTGGCTACGGCTGAGCACATTTCAGTGAGCAGAGAATGTGAAACAGTTGTTGTTGCTGTGGTTTAGGCCAGTTGAAATATTTCATCTTGGATTTCAATGGTTAAAAAAAAAAAAAAAAAAAAAAAAGACACCCCCGCCCAGTCTCATTTTGTTTTATTTTAGCTGCAGAATTGTGCTGGTTTGAGCACAGGAAACACAGTTGCCAATCTCAGTATGTCACAATGCAACATTTTCACAATTTGGATTTGTTTTGGCTTTTCGGAACAAAAAGACATAGGTCAGGAGAACTACAAAATATAAACATATTTTGTAAAAAGTTTCATTTTTGACCAATAATTAGAAAAATCGTTTCTTGTTTCTGATGTTCCCCAAAGCTTCCAGCTTCACTCATCAGCACAGAGATATTTTTGAAATCTCAAAGCCACTCTGCAAGACACAGTACTCTATAAAATGTGTGCCCATTTCCCTCCCATCCTACTATGTGCCCCAAAATGAAATGCAACTTTTCTGTATGGCACTGGGCTCCCTCACACTCTCACTTCTTAGTGCAGGGCATCTTGAACCAATATACTCAGGGAGGAATCCCAAATTCCTCTCTAAGCCTTCTCTGATGGCTGCCCAGCTTCTTCTCATGGCCTGGCAGAGATGTCTCCCTCCTGCTTGTTAGGATGTTTCTCCTGATGCCTTGCCTGAATATGCAGCACTGCAGATTCCTGTCCTATCCTCCATGGACCTACTGAACAAAACCTTCTCTTTGCTGATGCTAAATATATATTCCCATCTTTTAGTGTGTTTTCCCTTTAGTATTCTCTCCTGTGACTCAAACAGCCCCAGTTCTCTCAATCTCTCCTTGCAGATCATATTTTCTGTACCTCGGATGAATCCTGCTGCCTCCCTCTGGGCTTCCTCCAGCCCACCTTCCTGGTGAAACAGTGGGGGACAGAGCCTGCTGTCTGAGTGTAATACTTTGCCCTTGTCCCTATCAAATTTTGTTCTATTTCTATTTCTCAGACCTTTTCATTACATTATCAGCATCACCCTGAATTCAAACCCTCTCCTCCTGTGCATCCGCAATTCCTTTCTGTTGCACAACAAACCACATTTTGGAAAGATAGTCTCCGCTCCCCAGAACCCGAGCAAAAACACTCAGCAGGACTATATACAAGACCAGCTCTTGGAAAAGCTCATTGTTATGCTCTTTGAACCACTTCTTGGATGTAAGGAAATGACTTATTTTATTTGTGAGTGTATTCTTGATCTGCAGAGAGACACACGTCCGTCTAACCTCAGTCATCTTCAGGATGGTCCCAGAGCTGGAGGGAGAGGCAGACCCCTTGACCTGGTGACTCATGCAAGCCTAGCACAGGTGTCTTCAATAGGTGGGAAAAAAAAAAAAAAAAAAAAAAAAAAAACCTGTCACTCAGTCACTGAAAGGCCTGACAGTCTTTTAATTTGTCCCAAGCTAGTGGCAGTCTAGAGGAAGGACGGATGCTATACTGGAGTGCAATGCAGCCTGGTACCCAACGGCTGCATGGCAGCTCTGAGAAATTTATTTTGTTCTTCAACCATCTTTAATAAGACAAAAAAAAAAAAAAGTTTAAACTCAACAAACATCAATCTGAAATTCATAAATTTTATAGGAGAAAATAATAAAAAAAAAAGAAATAAAGAAAAAAATTCCACAGCTCCTCTATTGTTTGCTCTGGGCAACATCCCAAACTCACACCGAACTGCGAGAGTGATCTTAGCTGGCCTGAAAACACTGAGGCTATTAGAGAAATTGAATCCAGACCTTTCAAAAAATCATTTAAGATTGCAGAGAAACCCATATGGTTAAAGAATATTAAAGTCACAGAGTGAAGTACTCAAAACTTAGGAAGTCTGAAATTTAAGGTTGCTTGCAAATGCGTTTTCAACAGGAATGGCAAAAACCAGAACTCAGACATGAGAGCCACCCCTTGCCACATTTCCAATACCAGTTCCTGAGTATTTTCTCAATGAAAGCAAATGAGGTTCTAAAAGCTTTCTTTAGCCCGTCTTAGGTGAAATGGCATGTTTTTATGAGATGTAGAGGGACACCCTGGTTACTGGATCCGCGGGTGTCCTGTGCCAGGACACCGCTGTGTGCTATGGGGCGTGTGGCTGCAAAGCAAAGTTATTTTGGCACTCCTGAGCTTTAGGAGGGTGGGGGATTTTTAGCAATTCCAATTGAAGAAGGTCCAGAAACATCAAAAGTCCTCTTTGGTTGCTGTGAACACCCCGGGGTCATCCCGGTATGCCAAAATCAATAGTACCCGCACTGCATTGATTTTGAAATCTGAGATTAAAGCCAATCATTTTCTACTGCCAGCTGCCATCTAGAAAACCAAAGTAGCAATGGAAAAATCTCACTGAAAGAAAGGAAAGCAAAACAAGAAGAAAACGAATTGAGTTATGTTCCTTTATATGAAATAATCAGCTTTAACCAAGATGAGTTTTAGGTCTTAGCACACTGAGCGCAAACAGGGCTGTTTCATTATCATCCAGCCAATGATTTTGGAATGAAGGATTAACAGCATCTTAAACAGATGCTTCCAATGAACTTCCAAAAATATATGTTATTTTTCTCTACCAGGGATTAGAAGGATGTACAGTAATTAGTTCTGAAATATTTTGGCCGGATTACTATGTACTGCTGTATGAAGGGCATGTAACTATCTCTCACTACTCTGGTTAATACGTTCCATTTTGTATTCCAAATTCATTTATATTGTCTGTGGATTTGCTAAAGTATAAATAGAACAAAATTCCAATTTTCATTTGCTGGGAATTTGTCAGAGCACATTCTTTTGAGAACCGTCTCAAAAAAGGTTGCTCTTTTATTTATTTATTTATTTATTTTTTTGGACCAAAGACTATAACATTGCAGAGCTAGGGCCTACATTTTCTGAAATGGCTCCCAGCCTTGCATTTGCAAGTTTCAAGGTGTTTGGTGCTGGTCAAGTCTGGAGGACATCAATAACTTTCTCAATGAAGCCCTCAGGAAACATGATGACTTGAAAGACTATTAGCTATTTGCCTGCATCTTGACTTTGGCATGAAGGTATTCTTGGACTCATTTTCTGAAATGGCTGAGCATCCAAACAGGTTGATAAGGACACCCAGCACGAGGTGGGAATACTCAGCACCTCTCAAGAGCAGCAATTGCTTCCTGCATGCTGTGGTTTTGGTACTCTTGCCCCAGGTATATCAAAGCTGTGTTGGAGGCTATGAAAACCTGCATGAAAACCTGCAAGAACAGTAATTCCTGACCAGTATTTCTTTCTTGGGGATGTGTAGGCTCAGTGTTGGAACAATGACATGGGTGAGAGGCCATCCTCTTCCAGGCAGCTATGGTTGATTGGAGCTCCAACTGGAAATCTTGGAAACTTCATAGAAATTTCCTGAGAATGAATTCTATTGGCCAAGATTTACTTGAAGAAATTAGTCAGCAAGTATTTTGAGTTGCAAGACTGTGAGAAAAATACTACGCTGCTCAGAGGCAGTTTGAAAAACAGAAAAAAAAAAAAAAAAGGCAAAAAAAAAAGCCAATAATTCATCAAATAAGTGATTCATAACAAATTATTAGCTGTTTCCTATTGGCTACTGTGTATCATCAGGATATAGAAGCAGATGAGGCTCGGAGAAGATTGTAAATCTCATTAACAGTCAGCAGACATATGTTCTTGATGGAGGGAAATCCTCCCGTTATGTCCTCCAGCAATGCTCCCATCTTGCCTGGATTGAGGCATCTGACTCCCGTCTGCCTGTCGAGCCCTGTCCCTTACAGAAACATGCTGCAAGGGCTTCATTTCCAGTTAGTGATGGGACTTGCCCATCGAAATGCCAATTTCTCCTCCACTCAAGGCCATAAAAAACCCCTCAGCTGGATGAAACCCTTGCCCAAACATGCCGATTCTCTTTAGGAAGGAGAGATCCCCAAATTTACTCTCCAGAAGTAGGGCGAGGGGACCAATACCATGTCATTATTTCACATCTGATTTATAATTCCTCCACGTATTGGGTGTGTTTTGTCCTCAGAGAGCATTTGTTTCCAGGGGCAAAATCTTCATCTGCCAGATGCCAATCAAATGAGTTCTTCTCGCACATGATAGCATCTCTGATATCAGCAGTCCCTGTATTTCACTTCATTCCAGCATTAACAGTTGTTGGTCTCTACTCTAGAAAGAGAAAGAGTATGAAATATTTACAACAGTACCCCTTTTATTTTCCAGGTCAACCTATCATTCGGATTTGGCAACCTCAAATGAAGATGAAAGCAAAGTATCTTTATCACATAGCGCAGAAGAATTTACAGTCCAAATGAGCCAATTTCAAGGAGCAAGAGAAGGGGGCTTTCAAGGTCTTATCTGCTACTTTTCTGCATTCTGCTGTCTTGGAATAAAATGTAATATTTATAACAAGGAAAACTGTGTACATTTAGACTGACATTTGGAGCCAAACTTCTTCTTTCTAAATATTCATGAAGCAAGGAGACTGCAAGCATCTCAACAGCGAGGAACACATTCCTTCAATGCATTTTCCACATAATTCTCTTTTTGCATTTATTACATTTCCTGTATTTTTTTGTTGCTTTAAACGCCTTCTCTTCATTACATGGGTTTTGAGATACGGAGATGTGTAAAATTGGCAATCTGCTGTAGCGAAACACAGCGTACACTCATCCTGTGCTCAGTCCTCTGCATCCCATTGCTCCGTCTGGCCACGTGCCGAGCGCTGGCTCCCAGCAGTGGCAGTGCTGGGCTGTGCCGCTTGGTTCTGCTGCTCCCAAGGGCTCACGTCACCCTCGGCTCGGTCCGTACTGCACCGTGGGCACAGCTGGGCTGTGTACTCTCTGAACGCGCACATAAAATCCACTTGCAATGCCCAGGACTATGTTCTCAAATGAGGGATGAAGGCTGCTCACTCTTTTGGGATGCAGACTTACAGAGGGATTGGGGAAATTCAAGGAAAAAAAATGATGGTAAGGTGAGGGAGGTGGAAGGCAGAAGCACCTTCCCACCTTATGAGTTTCTGAGGTGGGGGACGATCCCCTCGCTCACGATGTCACAGCCATGGGCAGATGCTGCTTCCCTCCTGCATTGCTATTGCTACCCTCTCCGAATTTTGGGTTGCTGTGATTTCCTTCCAAGTGGCACAATATCCTAGATGGAAGAGCCCATGGCACGATGTGGGAGCATTGCACTCTCTGTTTTGTCCTTTCTTCCTTTCCTATCAACCCCGTCGCCGTAGCCCTTTGTTGGCCACTGCGGCCTGCTGGGCTGTCAGCCGCAGACAACTGCTCTGAGATCTCGTTTCAGAGGTAATAGCTGATTTAGTTCCTTTCATGGTAAGGGTAGAGTCATGTTATTTTCCCCCTATGTGCCTTACTTTGCTCTCCGCAGCACTGAATGCCAGCTGCCATTTTAGCGCAGCCCTGGGAGCCCCTTTTCTGGCTCAGATGCAGCTCTTCACTGGAGGCCGAGGATGCAATGAAGCCAAATATTTTGGTATTGTAAAACAGGTCATGGATCCAGCCTAGCTGCATGGCAGAGCAGCTTCCCCTTCCTTCTGGGGGTGTTATCAGCGTGCAGGTGTAACACATAGCGCGGTCACCGCGTGGAGCTGCTGCTGCGGCGTTAGGGGGGAGCCTCCTCTAGGGCACACCACCGGAGGGAGGTCTGCCTGGGCTCATGGCTGGCCCTGCTCTGGATACCCCTGCTTGCCCCTGCCCGTTGTTTCCCTACGGATGGTGGTACTGCAGCATTTGGTGCAGGCCCTCTGTATTAACACAGACCCGTGGGACGTGAGGGCCAGTTACAAAAGCTGGGGACCCTTCCCTAGAACATTTCATTTTTCCAGAGGTGCTAAATCTTCCCCTAACCATGTTTTCTGCCGATGAACCCAGAGGCCAGCCTCGCTGCTCTGTGTTTCCCTGGGTTGCCACCGAACTTGCTGTGAAGACTTCTTTTGGTCCTGCCCCCCCAGGGCCCAGGCTCTGCGATGTGCCTTTGGCAGCAGCTCAGCACCGGGGCTTCTGGAGATGTGTTGCTTGCGGACAACGAACAAAACAATCTGTTTCCCTTTTTCCCTTTTCCTTGATTGCCCCTGCTTGTCTCTGCAGGCTTCCTGTGTCTGCTGTGTTTGGAAAGGCCTGTGGTTTCGTTTTTCGTGCTCCCACCACGCCTGTCCCATCTGTCTGAGGGTTTCACGTTTACCCTGGCAGGGTGTGCTCTTCTCCACCTCCCACGCCTGAACAGCCTCTGCTTTTCACTTCTCTTTTACTTCTTACCTCCTCAGCCTCCTCATGGCTTGCAAGCCTCGCTTCAGTCCAAGTCCGAATGAAAACAGCCAGAGACCTCAAAATCCTTCACAAACATAAAATTTCTGTCCACCCCTTACCATTACTCCATTTACTTTTAATTTATTATTACCATTATTTTTTCCATTATTGCCATTTGTTTTTTCAATATTGAGGCTGGTTTATATGCACGTATATTTGATCTTGGATGGATTATTGCAGCAAAAAAAGAGTCAATAATGCAGAGGTGAATTACAAAAATGAATACCTTAAGATGCAACCTGCCTTAGCGGAGCCCTACGAGAATCAGCGCTCCGTAATGTGAGCGGCTGTGATTTATGACCTTCTGATAAAGATAGCCTGATGGAGAAAAGATGCAGTTATAGGTAGGCAGGAGAGATGTCACATAGTTTATGGGGTTTGAACTTCTATTTTGGTACGAGAAGCATATATATATAAAAGGCTATTTATCAGAGCCAGGCAGAAAAAGAAGATATTTGATGCTAATTTTAACACCTTACCTCAAAATATTGCTCAAAAAGTTTGTTTTTCCAGCAAGAAATTTCTGACCGTCTTGTAGATATGTTTTCTTACAAAATACTAACATTTTTTCCTATTTATTCTGACTCTGACAATAAGGATTGCTGCAACATGCAATTTTTTATTCTTAATGTATAGGACTATATTTCAATACTTTTGGAACATGAAGACCTTGGAGCCTTTAGGCCTAGATGTGATAAATTGAGACTGTCTAGGGTGAGATAATTACAAAACAGTTGCAATTAGCATTGTTGCTCATTGAAAATCTAGGGTAATTTGCATGCAAGACTGCCGGGTTCGGTTTCAAGAAGGTGAACAAGCTGGATTGACAAATTTGTTAAATCTGCTTGAGAAGCACAGTTTAAAATAATAACAATAATTAGTAGTAATATAATTGATCTATTTTGTTCTGTGCATGACAGGAATTCACTTTAAATTGAACCAGCAAATTAAAGCAACATTTAGCATACTGAACAATATTGCTCATGAAAACGTCTATTTATATCTGCCAATAATTGTTATCTAACTCTGAAGTATGCAGTGGATTATACAGTAACCTTGCAGTGCATCAGAGGAAGGAGACTTAAATCACTGAAGAACAGCTGAAATTTTCCAACACAAAAGGCCCTATCTGAAACATCAAGAGTTCATTTCAAAGCCAGCCACTGAATAA
Organism: Oxyura jamaicensis; assembly: GCF_011077185.1. NCBI lineage: Eukaryota > Metazoa > Chordata > Aves > Anseriformes > Anatidae > Oxyura > Oxyura jamaicensis. Next base: position 10,596,129 of record NC_048901.1, read on the forward strand.
CCCACCACACCTTGTACTGTAAATGATCTTGTTATCTCCGTACAAGAGGTTAAATGAAATTCAGCTAAATGGACAAATCGGCGTTCTTGCGGATTATTTTCTGTTTTGAAGTTAAACAAACCAGACCTGGGGGTTTTTGAGGGGAAGAAGGATTGCTAAGAATGTCATTTTGGGGGGAAAACAGACGGAGAAGGAAAACAGTGAAGGCTGCAGCATGATCCTGGGGACACAAGAGGGACTGATCCATTTGGTTTTGCCTCCCAGAGTTTTCTGCTCCAGAGTTTTCTGCTCCAGAGTTTTCTGCTGGCTGTGTCAGGACACACCTATGCCTTTGCTGTGTCTTTCAGAGTTGAGTTATAATACCCTGCTGATATCAGAGCTGGTCTTTGGAGGTGATGCACATACCTAAGGCTGGCTACAGAGAGAAGGCTCAGAAGGTCTCAGGAAGGCTTGCTCAGGGCAAGGCTTGTCACAGAGAAATCCTCTCTGGTTCCTCTCCCCTCTCCCTCTGCTGCACTGGGCTTTTTTTTTTTTTTTTTTTTTTTTTTTTTTGAGTAGTAGTACCCAGTGAGCTGGGGGACTTACAGTGGAGGAAGAAAGGCTCATTGCACCCAGGTATGTATGGGCCACCTCCAGGTCAGCCTGTGCCCTGTCTGCCTTGCTTTTCCATTCACTTCCAGCCCAGAGCCCCAGACATTATTTCTGGGGCCTTTTGAATGCAGCTGTGCTCTGACAGAGCGCTATGAAAATGCGGTGCTTTCTCACTCAGGTGTTTCTGAAGGTTTGCAGAAGGAGCGTGCTGCCCTGCAGTCTGTGTCACTGTGCAGAGCCAGGCTGGTGGCAGGAGCTGGGAGTTTGTTGTTGTTGTTGTTGTTGTTTGTTTGTTTTTTGGAAAATATGACTCCTGTTCTAGATTCTGCCGACACCACTAAGGGCTATCTGAGCTCCTGGCAGAAGTTTTCCCTGTCCAGCCCAAGGCATCCCAGCTCCATGGGCACAACTAGGAGAGCTGTTCCTAGCTCCTAGACCTGGTCCCTGCTCAGTGCCGGCGTGAACCTGTGTGTTCCATCCATCAGTTCTGGTGACCAGTGGCTCCTAGACCACAATTCAAAACCTGCTAAAGTCCATAGAGGTCCCTCTACAGACTTCCGTGATCCATGGTGGAGAGCTTAAAGGCTAATTCCTCTTCCTCTGGTGCCGTGAAGCAGAAATATCCACCTCATCAAAGGGAAATGCCTGGCTTAAACAGCCAGGATGGCGCCCAAGGGCAAGCTTGAAAGATACAGACAGATCTCCGTGGTGCATGTCATACTCCACCTGGCTCTGTGCTTCAATTTAATAAGTGACTCGGTTTCCCAGGGACGAATATTAACTGAACAAACTATTTAATTTTGCTGATTAATTAACACAGGAAAAAGATCTGACCTTGCTGCAGAGACAATAATGTTCCTCTTATGCCATTGCAAGAGGATGGTTTAATTCTGTGACCCCAGAGCAGCTCGGCCATCGCTGTGTGCCGAGTACGACGGTGAAATTCTCTTTCCTGAGGGGAACGTGGGTGACCCTGGGTAAGCAGAGCACACAAAAAAGGAATTATCTGTTTTATGCAATCAGTAGATCAAGAGATAATAACAGTGCAGAAATGTCATGAAGTACATGTCTGTCTCCATGTACATTAGCCCTCCACGTGCCAAGAAGCTGGGATCGGAGGCATCTGGTCTGTCAGAACGCAGAGTTAAAAGAAAAGCAGAGAAAGCTTTGTCTTTTGTTCCCGGGTGGTCAGAGCGGAGCAGCCGGGGCAGAGCGCTGATGCAGCTTGAAAACAACGTGAGGTTGTGGCAGGGCTTGGGGTCTGCTCTCCTGCAGCTTGAGACCCCACCTGAAGCCCTCAGACTGATTTACAGCCCGCTGGCCTCTCCAGAGCAAGTTCCTGCTCTGAAGCCCACCACCCAAGCATCACGTCACCCTGGGCAGCGTGCGATGACTTCCACAGGACAATGCTCTCCTCCAAAAAGGCTGTGCTGCCACCGCCTCCCCGCCGCTCTCCCTCCTGTTCCAGCACAGCACAGCAGTACCAGAGGCATTTTCCATATCTAACCCCATGGCACACGTTGCTCCCTCGCCAGCCCTCTAGACCAGCCACGAGCCTGTTGTAATAAATTCAATGCTAAAGCTGGTCGAAAACACTTCAGACGAACGTTGCGTTTTTTTTTCCCCCATGGGAAAATGCAGTCGGACTGAAATCAAAACATTTTGAAGGAAACGTGTTGATTTTGACTGGGAAGTATCAAAACAGATTGTTTCAACTCTCTCGGTTTGTTTTGACAGTTTCAAAATGTTTCATTTCCATGAGGTAAAAACATTTGGGTTTGAATTTGTCTTAGTTTAGTTTTGACTTTCACTTTACATGAAAACATTGTCGTTTGTCACAAAAAGCCTGAAAAGAATCTCCCGTAAGCCTCAAAAAAGCCCAAATGGAAGCACTTCGGTGTGGCTGCTGCCCCCAAGACAGCTCCAGACCCCCCCGGAGCAGAGGAACTGCCAGGGGAGCAGCCTTGGGGCCCTTTGGGATGATGCTGTGCCCCCCAGCACAAAGGCCTCGCAGGCAGCACCTGTGGTGCAGAACCATGTCGCCGCTTCTCCCCTCGCTATCCCCAGCCGCCGTGAGCATCTTTCATCACCCGAAGGCAGGAGAAGCATTTGACGCCTGCCAGGGGAGCCTGGAGGGGAGACAGATCCATCAGCAGGCTCAAGCAAACAATTAAAGCAAGGTAGCACACGGAAATTAACCTTCAGAGGATAGGAACAGATAAAATGACTCCTCTTCCTCAGCTGATCTGTTTCACAAGCTGGTGATTCATTTCTCCATGGTGCTCATTACCACGCTATAAAGCATGGAGAAAACTAGTAGGTTGCTTGAAAAGTCCCAAGCATTAAAATACTTTATTTCCTGGGTGCATTATCAGTTCTGCTTTCCCATTTGCTTGCTGATTTCCTGTGGATCTTTTCCTAAGCATTTTGGGGTGTATTTGCCTCTTGAGCATAGGGATGACTTGAGTAAATAAACAGGGTTCTCCTGAAGTGGCTTCTGCATCTCATCCACATCTAAGCGGGCTGCATTGCTCCGGGATGAGACGTGAGGGCTGAGTGACCTGCCAGCTCCATTACAACTCTGCTGCCCACGAGGGCATCGCTCGCATGCCCCTCTGTCTCCTTCGCCGCTGAAATCTATAGGAGTTTTAGTTTTTTGGAGACTTTATTTTGTCAAAACTGGCCCAGAGATTAACAAGTTCTTACAGAAAGAAGGATCCCATAAGCTTTGCTTCTGTGAAAAGCAAAGGATCACAGGGGGCTGAGTGCCCACGCGCCGGCCTGTGGTGGGACAGAGGAGGGGTGCTGGGCTCGGGGGGAAAAGTGCCCCCAAACCAGAGAGCAACAGGCCAGGGGAGACCTGTGGAGGGCAGGGGGAGGACGTAGGTGTCCAAAATATTGCATAGGGTCCCTCTTCCCAAGCACAAAGAGTACACGTCCAGCTTCTTCCCAGAGAGAAAGCGAATCTCCGAGTACCTGGAGGATTGCCGCGGTTAATTTAACGGGTCCAATTCAGCACCTCGTCCCGCACAGCCGAGATCAATGGGTCACATGGAGTGTAAGTGTTTTATGAATACATTAAGAGGGTGATATCGGCTGGAGTCTATTAAACAAGCAAAGGCCCCAGCATAACAGCTTCTCTCCTCTGCAATTAGAAGTTCTCCGTGTGCAGTTCCCGTCGTGCGTTTGGAGCTGAGCCCTTGGCCGCCCACCACGGGACACGGCGTCTCCGAGAGCAAAGCGTCTTGGACAAGTCGCAAAGTAAAACCACATCACTGGGTTAGAGAAGTTTAACAAAAAGCAGCAAGAGAGAAAGAAATGGGGCTGGGGGCAGGAGAGGAAATCGATACCTCCTTGAGCTTTTATTCTGGTTCTGGTGAAAGCCCAAGATCACTCGTAGGAGCCCTCACAAGTTCATAAACACCTTTATTTGTAGTTTCCAATTTGACTTTGTTCAAAGTGGAGGGTACGAATGTGTTCCTGTCACTAGCTGCTGATTCTGCTACTTCTCCAAAAAGAAATGGCTTTGCCTTTTTTTGTGCGTGCCTCATAAAATAGGGATTAAGAGCATTTTTTTAAAACATAGTTTTTGTAATAGTGCAGCCCCAAACCCCTTCAATCAGCAAACTTTAGCACAACTTGACAGACTAAACTGCCATTCCTTAACCCACAGGACAAGAAGTGCCATTTGCACATGGTTGAGTGGCGAGCAGGAAAGATTCATGTCGCTTGCTAATTGCCTTTGGCTCTGCGCCACCGCACAAACACTTCAGCACCAACTGCATTTCTGCTCCTGCTTCCATCTTTGTAAATGTCTCTTGCTGTATTTCAATGACTCGGGAGTGCGTGTAGCTGGAATTCTTGTAAAAGGGTGGGCAAGCAGAGGACAAGCGGCTATCGCTGGAAGGGCACGGGGAGGCAGAATGCTCCAGCAAGGCATGTGAGCACACCTGGGGCCTTTGTGCCCAGCTGGGCACAGAGCCTGAACTGTGGTGGGTTCGCACTGAAACCTCCCGTGAATGTCAGTTGAGCTCTCAGTTCTTGGTGCAAAAGCAGTGAGGACATGGGGAAGAACGCCTGCCTTTGATGTTCTGTCATCGGCCAGGTCTCGCAGTGCTGCTGGAGGTACCTGAACATATCTGAGATGTCCATACAGGGCTGGGAAATAGGTGGCAGTTCTTACAATGGACACGTGCATTCCTTGAGTGGCTTTCAGCAGCCAGGGGTGGGTGCCCCAGATGGACACATCTCTAGTGCCCCTAGGCACCTCTGGGCAGCCAAACCCCTCCATCCGAGTCCCTCCTCTGCCTGCAGACTGTACCCAAATTGACTTGGAGCTGAGCCCCACTCTCTCCCCCTAATCCCTCAGAGCTCCTCCAGCCCTCACCCACAGAGAAGAGCATTCCCAAAAAAGCCAGGAGAAATGAGCCTCTCTGGGCTCAGGGCCAGGATCTGCAGGAAATCACGCAGAGGAGGGTCTTGAACATTCAGACTAACCAGGAGCTCTGGCCAGCCCTCCTTGAAAGCAGGGAGAGGAGGGTGGGAGCCCACCTGAAGGTGCATTCAGTGGAGAAGAAGATGAAGGTCTTGGCTGTGGGAGGAAAGACGTGGCTGTCTGGTGAAAGGCAGGATGCCAAGGGGCGATGCAAGGGGGCAAGGAGCTTCATCACTGCCAGACATCGCAGTTTTCACAGGACAGTCCTCATGTTTTATGCACTTTTTAACTCTGCAAATAACTTCCAAAAGATAATTTAAGGTCTTAGGATGAGTCTTCCTGAAGAACTACACTGCATTTCCAGTTATCTGCACAATCTCCTTTATAGCCACACAGCAGAAGCTGTAGTCATTGATAAACTTAATCCGTTCATTTCTCCAGGGCAGAATCCTGTAAATAGGAGACTCGTTTCCCTCTCTTTCTCTTGTTTGTTTTGTCATTCTTGTGGACAGGATGATGGATTTTGATTTCCTGTACCCTTCCCTTTCATTGATGGGCTCTTGTAAAGAAACACTGCTCACACGGATTTTCTTTTAATAGACTTAATTGAAATGATGGCAAATGTCATGACTTGAAGTGCAGGATATGAAATATGAATATACTTGCGTATGTTCACTTCTAACAATACAAAATCTGTGATTATATAGCTTACATCGAAGGAGCCTAACACTGAATCTAAATGCTGATTTCAGTATATCATGTGCTATGTACCCCGCAGGCAAAGCAGCACATACAGGCGTTAAACCAGGAACAATTAGGATTTGGCAAGTTTATTTAAATCTACAGAGAATGTAATCGACCATGAATGCTATGAAGATAACGTCAAACTGTCAAACGGAGTGACAAGTTAGAATGGGGAAAATCCATGGTGAGAGCAGTGGTTTGCTGTGGAGCACGGGTCGAGCTGAAGCCAGGGCTGGAGCTGGCCCACAGAAAAGCGCCTGGGAACCTGTGTCTGCCGGGAGCTTTGGAGCTCTTCAGCCATGGGACATGCTGGGACATCGTGGGGCAGCACGGGCATTGGGTTTTTGGTAGCTCACCTTTCCAGAGATAGCTGTGGCAGCTGGAGCACCCACTGAGGAGCTGGGAGCCCGAGGTGCACATCCCTCCCTGCAGGTGTCAGTGCCCCCTTCTCATCTTCAGGCCCTCCTCAGTGCCTCTCAGAGTCCTCTTGCCTTCACGCACTGGCACCCACTGACCTGCTGTCTCCTGCCAGTGCTTAACCTCTTAACCTCAGTTTAACAATTAAAAGGGAACTAGCTCAAGAAATAATACACTTCGTGTCTTAGGGCCAGACCAGCATCTTCCCATGTGGGTGTAGGGGATCAAAGATGATCCTGTTACTCCCACCCTAAATTGCTTTGCGCTTTGTCACTTCCAGCTCACAGCTTGAGCTTGTTCAGGATGATAATACAGAAACAGCAGGTGGATCCTGCAGCCTGCAACCAGTCTGTGGCTTTCTTACATTTCTGGAGGAAATGAAGTGGGCAGGAGAGGTGTGCAATGGCACGAAGCCTTCTGAGGGATGGGAGGACTAATGAGGAAAATTGTCAATCACTTGGCTGGATAGGGAGCGACTTCTCCATCCTGTGAGGGCTCCTGGCTGCCTCCTGTCAGGGGTATGTCGGTGATAATAAGCCTTGTGTAAATTACTAGGGACAGCCTGAATACATATAACTCTATGTCTTAGTAGGCCTCCATCCTCCTGTAATAGCTGGGACCAGATAATGGGAGTTCAGAGTGACACCAGTCTTAGAAAAGCGTTAGCTCTGCCTCCAAGTTTAAACAGCATTAAGTTATTTTTTCATGCCTTGGACTAATTATTATTAAATCTAAACATTTTCCTGAACCGTTCAAGTCTTTTATGTGCTTCCCTTTATTTTCAAAGGAGGAAGTATCTCTCTCTCGTCTGGATTAAAACCTCTTCTAGAACAAAATCTACAAATGCCTCGATTCTCTGCTTTTAATTTTTGTAAGTGCTTAAGAAAGAAGAGCTTTCATAAGAAACATGAGAGATTCAGGCATAAAACATTGTAGATTTGTGCATCATTTGTGTAAGTGAAATACAGCTACAGTTTCATGTGATGTGACCAACCTTCTGCTCTTTCTGCCCCCTACCAGAACTCCCTAAAGGGCAAGCCAAGCCCTCTGCAGCATTTTGTCTGTCGACACTAAGGGCCTTTCCAGTTACACTTTGCCCCAAACAAAAGGCAAAGCACTTAATGCCTTTTACATTCATTACCAGGAAAATTTGTCACCTTTTCAATAAAGCCTGGCTTTTCCATTTTCAGACCCTGCTCCCTCATCTGTGCCTAGCAATTAGCCCTTCTGTGTCCAGCTGAAGACCTTCCCAGGGACAGCTGGTAGGAATAAGCAAGAGCAGCGAGAGGTTTCTACCTCCAGTGCTTACCTCCTCCATCACATACTGCTCTTGCCACGTGTCAGTGACAAAGAAGGGCTGAGCAAAGCCTCTCCTGAAGCCCCGTTATCCAGCCAGCATTGCTCAGGTTCACCCAGGAGTCAGGGCAAACTCTGTTTGCCTTTGCAGGTGCATCTGCAAACTCTTGAGTCTTTGGGGGATACAGAACAAATACATCTACCCGAGAGGGAAACCAAACAAATGAGATAATCACTTGCTTTATTTGTGGAACCACACAACGACAGACCTGGCACTGGGAGCACAGCTGCTCCCCCTGCAGCAGGAATAATCGTCCTTACCAAGGAGGCACGTCGATGGAGACAGGCAGATGTGGAGGCTGCGAGCTTTGCTGCCATGCTCATCCATCTGGAGGACGGCACGAACGGCAGGAGACACCACGAGGGATTATGAGCCAACAGCTTTATCCTCAATGAAAGCTCCACGATTCATTATTTCTTTAGCATCATGAGGCCTTGCATGATGAGCTTGGTTTGGTCTCCCTTCCAAGGCTCCGGTGAGCAAGAGCTGCTTTGACTTGCTTGGTTTCTGCAGGCTGGGAAGCAAATCACGTCTGAAAAGCAGCAGGAGGGTGCCCGGGAGAGTGGATTTCACACTGGAGATGAAATACTGTGTGCAGTGTGTTCCTAGCACGTCATGCAGCCCCTCAGACTCTGCCTGCAGAATACAGCAAACATTTTCCTGCCAGCTGGCAGAGTGTGCCTGAAGGGAAGGCAGACGCTCCCCTGATCCCACCTGATGCAGGAGGGCTGAGTGTGACACAGCACTACGTGGCTCAGGTGAGGACACAGGCACCCAGAGAAGGACCGCATCACACCCGTGTCTGTCCCTGCCCCGGGCATGGTGACACCAGCCACACCAGTTGTGACACCTGTGATGCCTGGAGCTGGACCAGACCTGCATGCTCATGGCCTTCCTTATCTGTCCCCCCATGCTCCTGCTGGGGTTGCGCTTCTTTGGGGCTTGGCAGTGAGACTTCTGCTTTCCAAATACAAATTACGGGTGAAAACTCCGTCGATGGAAATGGGGGAGAGCTGCTCTGGCCGGCTGAGGTTTACCAAGAGAAGCTATGCTTATGAGAAGGCTGCAAGGAAATGCAATGCTAATAAGAGGTTAAAAAGAAACCCCAGTGTTAGGGGAAAGCCCTCAGCCAGGGCTGCAGCAGCAGTCCTCATCACTCCGGTGCTTTCAGGCTCGCTCCTGGAGGCCTCAGCAGGCGCCAAGCCCGTGTGAAGGAAGATCCTTAGAGGTTTATAGGCTGGACAGGTCTGGGCAGATGCTTTGCAGGTCTGTAAAAGACACATCTGTGACAGCAGGGTGACTCCCGGCCAATTCTCAAATCCTTGCTCCGAGCCCTGGAAGTGCAGGGTTTCTCAAAGAAACCATTGTCGGAATTTGTTTAACATGAATGAAACTGTATTTTTTGCTAATCTCATTTTTATTGATCCCTCCTATGAAATGAAAGAACATATAATCTGCTTTTCTATATATCACAGGCTGTTAAAGGTCACCCAGGTATCTAGATCAGGCCAAAATATGAATTATGGCTAATGTTTTGAACCTAAAGACAGAAGATATCTGTTACAGACAAGGACAGAAGAGAGCAGGATTTTATCAACACATTTTTAGTTTTACGGCAAGGCAGAGAAAAACCATGAGCAAGCACACTGTGTAATCTAATGGACCCAACTTTTCTTCTCACTTCATAGAGCTAAGCTGAGTTCCTTAAGCTTCACATTGTGAAGTGGTTCTCCTTCCTGGGAATGACCCAGAGCTGGAGTTGGTCTGTCCTCACCACCAGCTCCAGACAAAGTCACCTTCCAGGGTCCTCCCTGGACATGAGTGCTGGGTTCTTCTTTTCTCCTCTCTACCCCAAACATGATAGATTGGGGCCATATGGCAGATATGTTTTAATTCTAAGTGTTTCCATTGTTTAATTAGAAAAGTAGTGCTGATTTTGGCAGATGGAGTTTCTGAAGAGTCCTTGGGATGTCTTTCTTTCCTGATGGTTCCTATGTACACAGTTTCCTTGATCCAGGGAAGAACCACTGATATCTGCCAGCCTTCCTGAATTGCCTCGCAGACATATCTTCTATGGCTAAGATAAATCAGCAGTTCCTTTTTCCAGATCCTTTTCCCTTTGGTTGTAAAGCCACTTACATTTCCAAGTCTGTGTTGCTGGGTATTGGAATGAAAAAGCCCTTTTTGGAGAAAACAAACCACAAAATATAGCACAGAACTATGGGACAGTTCTAAGAACTATGGGACAGAATAACATAAAGATTACTAAATGGCAAAAATGCAGTCCAGGTATGGCTCCAGGTATTAGCAGGTGGTGGGAATAAAAGCTAATGAATGCAGAGATAAATATGGTGCCTCGTGATGTATTGAGATGAAAGCACGTAGTCTATATAGTGAAGTAAAGTATTTATGTCTCTGTTCTCCAGGAACTTTTGGAAAAATACTTCTGCTTGAGTTTTGTTGAAAGAGAAGCCAGACTGCATAAAAACCATTATAAGCTGTTTTATTATTATTATTATTATTATCTGTGATTTTTTTTTCCTCACACTAATGGATCCCAGACCTTTCTAAGCCAAACAATAATAGCTGGGGGGAGAGCTGGAGGGATCCCTTCCTTTGCCAGTGCTGAGCTACAGAGCATCTAATCATAACCAGGAGATGGGAACAAAGCCCAGAGCCCTTCAGTGTCCAGTTCCCAGGAAGGAAGAAAGAGAGAAAGAAAGAAACACCCCAAAGTTTCCAAACACAGTTTGGATCCAGCCCTTTCAAACAGGAATCAAAGCTGTACACACCTGTGAGAGCTGCCAGCAGGACCCTTCCCATTGCATATCTGGAGCAACAAGCAAGAAAGCTGTGCTGGAGCAGAGCAAAGGCTGCACAAAGTTTTCCACAGTAACGTGAGCCACAAATCCACCAGTATCGCTGGAAAACCCTCCCTTCCCATGCAAGAGTAAGAAGATAACAAAAGAAGTGAGCAGAAGCTGGTTGAGACAAACAGCAGGGCAAGTTTTCCCCTGTATGCGGTCCATGCCGAAAGGTATGGAGACCACTAAGTCCATGTGGAGTCAAAGGCAGCAGGGACAAGTTCCTGAAGGAGAAGCCATGAACAGAGAGAAGCTACAGGCAGATGATGGCATCTGGGTCCCTGGCTCACCTAATTCATGTTCAAACAGATCCTTCACCCAAAGAGAATGCAGTCTGCCAAGGTCTAGAGAGAGGGTTATGCTGGTGCAGGCTTTCTCCTTTTCCCTGCCTGGTCCAGGTCCTCACAAATTCCACTAAAACTCCGATGGAGGTGGGTTAGGTCCTTTTTTTCCAGCCATTACCTTCAGGGCTCAGAGAGAGCTGCTCTTTGATGGGCATTACACCTCGTGCATGTGCATGCTGGTGGAGGTAGCCTCATATTTTCAGCACACGGAAGTATTCCTGCCAAGTCGTGTCCCTTGCAGCTCATGAAACACCTCTTGCCTTGAGTGTCATTCAAGCATTCATTGCTGCGCAGAGCCAAGAGGGGGACCTGATGGCCAAGGGGTTGTCAAGAGCAGCTCAAGGGAATGAACCAAGCCCCGTCTTGTGAATACGGAGCAGGGAAAAAATGGTGTGGGACCCTGGCTTCACCGAGCATCACCGCCTGCGGCACGACCTGCTTCTCTCCAGCAGCTTGCAGCGCCTCTGGCCCTGGCATCACCCCTGGTGAGGCGGTGGTCGTCACTCATGAGGTGCTTGTGGCAGAAGACGAGCAAGCATGGATGATCCAACAGGCCGAGAGCCTTCCTCTGGGGGGAAGAGAGCACTTAAGAAGAGCAGATTGGATCCTCTGTTAGTGAGGTCCGGCATCTCGGAGCTCATTGGGAGCTTGGCAGCAAGCGGAGGGGAGCGCCTGAGGCACGCACGAGCTTTTATGCAGCTGGAGAAAAGACAAAATCTTCCATTTGCCTCATCCCAGGCTGCTGGTGAGCCAACTGCTCCAGCATCGTTTGTGTCCCTGCTTATTGACAGTATATTAACCTCTGGGTGAAATGATAGGCCTGAGCAACTTCACAGTGGCCTTTACGCTATTTGCAGCAACTGCTAAATGCTGCAGCAGATAATGTTATTTATTCAGCACATTGCTAATGTCGGATTACAACCGGACCCCCGTCTGGAAATGGAGAGAACCCCCTGCAAGAGGCTGGCATGAATTCATTACGAATCAGCGCCGCTAGAATAGAGCATTTATTGAGAATATCTAAGCAGTGACCTTCATACAAAATGTATCGCATAACACTTTCTATTAAAATAATCATAAACACAGTGAGCAGTAAACAAAACAATCAAAATGTGTCTTGAAAATAAATGCAGAGAGGGGGTGGTAGATGGAAGAGGGATTAAATTTCCATTTAGGTATTACAGGCAATGAAGGCTTTTTTTTTTTCCTTCTCTTTTCAAACAATGTTTCCAAAATCAATAACGGGGGGAGGGAAATGGTGTGATTAGTAACATGGTGAGTAATTGCTCCAGTTTGTCACCGCTCGTGTTCAATGTTAGAGCATCTATTAAGAAAGGAGGCTGTTGGAATGAGCCCCAGTCAATATTTGTCCACGCCACAGAAAAAATCCTGCAGTCTGGCTAAATTCTCCGTGCTTTTCAATCAGCTGCCTCGCCTCGGCCAACATCTGTCCTTCTCCGTGTGAGCAGACCGACAGGCTTCGAAATCCAGAGGCCGCGGTGGCAGCTGGTGGCAGGCGCAGAGAGGTGATGCCGTGATGGGAGGGCAGAGCGATGTGACAGCACACCAAGGGCAGCCAGGAGAGGGGGCAGAGACGGGCCTAGAACCAGGTTGAAGCCAGAAGACCCTTGCGGTCCTTGTGAGAAGACAGGACATATCGTGCCTGTGGTTGCTCCAGTCGCTGCTTTTCTCTTTCGCGCACACAGGTGCTGCCTTTGCTCTTTGCTGGATGATGCCCTCACCTGCTGGCCTTCCAGCCCTTGCTGGGAGAATCCAAGACCACGGGAAGGGGCTCAGGATTCTGGATGGAGGCTGTTCCTGGTGTCTCAGCCCCCTCTCCCACCCTCATCCCACCAGCCTCATTGCACCGAGGATTTCATTCTGTCGCCAGTTCGTTTCTGGTCCCACAATCCTGCTCTGCCTCATTTCCAGTCTTCAGCATAATCCCTAGAAACACATTCATTTTCAGTATGGTCCTACTTAGATTAGCTACAATCTCTAGCTGCACAAGGAGAGAACAAGGAAGAACTCAGGCTCTAGGGAGAGCCTTTTGTTAGAGGTTTTAATATATTTTGCAAGTTCCAGTTCAGTTTTAATTTCTCAATTTTCATTTTCTCTGTAAGTTTCCTGACCTCTTGTCACATCTCCCAGATGATCGGTGTTTTTTCTGTCCCTTCTGTGGGTTCTCAGGTTACTGCTTACATATTTTTGGGGTGGTTAGTCATCCTGTCATATCTGGATTTTTTCGCAGACATATTTTCCCTGTTACTTGTCGGACAACTTCCAGACTGCCTCCTAACTTTCAGGCCCCCGAGTTTTCCAGCAAGTTACTAACAATTTTCCTGAGTTTCCCCAAGTTCGCCCTTGTGATTTTCAGAGAGCTCTACATTTACTTTCTTCCCCTCCAATCTCAAATGACCTTCTCATGGTTACTCAACACAGTTATTTTCTATGACCAATTCATTAGCTGTACCTAAATCTAAAATGGCAACGGATTGTTGAATTGGAGCCTATCCAACAAAACCTTGTCAGATCCATGGTCCTATCTACAGATCAGGGCTGTTCGCCTGACCTCCCTTTCCTCCAAGTGTGGGGGTCCCAGGGCTCTCCTCCACTGCTGGCTGCATCCCCCGTGCCCACATCATTCCCCTGAAGCGAGGCACCACACAGGGCCATGGTCACAAACGGTGCCCAGCACATACCCACTGACATAAATGTTAATCCAGACCTTCAACTTCTTCTCTCTTCCTTCCCCCTTCTCATCAGCTGCCTTTATATTCTCTCCCTTGCCCTTATCTATAATAAAAATGCTAATTGTATGATCTCATCTAAATTTTTTTTCCTTACTTTAGTGGCAATGCTCAATGAATGAGGCAGGTTTGACATTTGCTTTTAGACTCTATTTTCAGTGATCCCATATCACGGAAAATCAGTCACCCTAAGAAATCGCTTTTTTTTTTTTTTTTTTTAAACTGAATATTATCAATGAGTAGCCATAGATGCTTTCCTTCTGATTAGCACTAATGAATCTAATAGCATGCTTTTATCAGTATTCCTTCATATTATATAGTTTATTGATGTACTTTGGTGCCTATTTTCTATAATGAAAACTATGAAATTGCATATCTATCATGACTAAGTAGTGATGTAACTCAGAGCCAGCTTTAATTGTTGATTCTTTCAGTGAGAAGGTGATCTTAGAAGCTATAACTACAAAAAGCCATTGAGTTATTTTTTCCTAATAAATAACCCACTTTCCCATAAAGGTGGAAAATTCAAACTGATAAAAGAAAATAAATTTTCATATACAGCATAATTCGTTTGTGGGACTTCTCACCACAAAGTCATTCAGCCCAAGAACATTGCAAGATTAAAAAAGCTCAGGCATTAAATGAGTAGTGAGACGCCTATGGTTATTACAGCTACAGCTGAAAAGGTTTTGGAAGCGACACGATGCTGCACATCTCAAGTTTGCTGCTCTTTTCCAGAGATCAGGGTGAGTCTTAGAATGGGACAGGAAAATATACAAATACTGAGGCTCTTGTACCTTTTTGGAAAGTATCTGGGTGCTGACCCTTGGGAGAAGCAAGGAACTATCCGAGCACCTGACCTACCGAGGCTCAGCTATTCCTGTACCCGCTGCTTAACTCCAGTCCGGGGAATAGATTTCTGCAGGGGAAAAAGGCTCAACCTTTGAAGCTGCCTCTGTTGTGTCTCTCCTGTTTATAATGAAACAAGCTCCTTTAGTTTCTAATACATTCAAATGAGTTCTTTATAATCCTTATTTATGAGATGAACTCAGCTTGCAATATTAGAATAAATCTAATAAAACAACTGGCACTTTTCAGAAAATTGTGCGGTTTCACCTAAATGCCATGTTTTACGTTGCTTTCAATCTGAAGAAAACATTGGGTCTTTGTGGAATCTGAACCTTTTCTGTCCTTTTTCTCCCCAAAACAGAATGTTTTGGTGTTGGGCTCATGGGCAGGAAGGAGGGGGATTGTAAGGGCTGAGTGACGCTGGAGAGGAATGTGTTCCCAGACAGGGAGCGGGGCAGGTGGCTGGGGACTGAGTGCTCATAGTGCCCACAGTCACAGTCAGCACAGAGCTGGGGATCTGGTTGCACGGCCATCACCTAACCCAAACCCATCCTGGCTGTAAATGCTCTTTCCTGGGTGAGAAACCCCCGGCAGCCCGTTTTTAAGATGCCCGTGACCCTGCAGACAGGCTTTAGACCATTTGGGGTGGCTGTTCCTGCAGCACCGATGGTCGGACGTCCACTGCCTGTTGCCCCGGAGGCAAGGAGTGAACGCTCCACTCATGGTGCATGGGGACAAACTCTTCCTCCCGCCTTCCGCTAGGTTTTCCCCTAACTCCTGCTGTGCCCTCCGGCTCCTGCACCTTGCGGTGCCCTGGGGGGCGCAGGGGACCCTTCTCCCCCCGGCCAGGCCAGCTGTGCCACATCTGGCGGGTGTCGCGGCTGCGACGGAGTAACCCTGACATCTAGTGGCTTCCAGAGCCCAGGTCCTGCTCGTCCCCGACCGAGCGGCACCCCCGGGGAGCAGAGCAGAGGGAGGCACCGGGGGATGGAGTTCTACAAAGGCCACCTTGCGTGGTGTGGTGGGCTTACGGGGCAAGGGGGTGCAGGGTGGCCTCTGTGAGCTGCCCCGTGTCAGATGTGAACACAGCCAGCAGCACCATTTCCATGGGGTGAGAAGAGATACGGCAATCCACGCCGCCCCCAGGGACAGCATTAATGATGCTGTTGCTGATAAACGACGAGGGAAACCTCACTGTTAGCACAGCGGAGATCTGGGCCAGCTATGACCTTGATTCTCCCTGCATGTGACTGTTCTCTGTTGGGCAAAAAGCCATGGGTGGCTCTTTTTGGCCCTCATTTCCAGCCTCTGACCCCCCAGGCTGGAGCTATTCCTGGTTCCTGCTGCAGAGATCCCCATGCCGGGGTGGGTGAGCTTGCCTGGGGAGCCCATGCTTGCCCGGCTCCGTTGGGAAAACAAAGCGTGGGGCAATGGGTTTCATTGGACAAGTACCTGTGCAGCCACCATGCCTGGAACCATCCCAGGGATGCTACGGGAATGGGCAGGAGGGGATGCCAAGCAGGGGGAAGAGGGATTTCAGAGAGAATAATCACAGAGAGGTTCATGCGTGTCTTCTCCCCTTGCACCTCCACGCCTGCAGCATCACCTGTATGAAGATAAAGGATGGCGTTATCACTTTCGCCACCCCTTTTTCCTCTGGCAGTGGATTTCTGGATGCCCACAGCGGCTGGTGGCAACCTCACCAGGTGAGGCAGGTCTGGGATGGGGTGAGTGCCGGCCTGCCCTACCATCGCCCTGGTTGTGCCAAGGGTCATGCCGCTCACACTGCCGAGCACCAAGCCCTGCTGCATGAGGGATTTGCCGTGGGGGGAAACACCCCAGGAGAATGCACAGAGCCCAGATTCTCTAATAATTTGCCCGTTTTGAGGACATAAGGGTTATAAGCAGTCATTTACTTGGAGGATTGTTGAAGGACGCCTTTGGGCTTGTCAAGGGCAGTGCAGTTGGTGGATCAGCCCTCATCCTCGTAGCAAGGAGACGGTGCTGGAATTTCTGCTCCTTGCACGTGGATCAAGGTCAAGAGGATGGACACGGGGTGGCCAGCACAAGCGTGACCACAGGGCTTGGGACACCAGCACTTTGCCCCATCCCCAAGGCCCCTTCCAGCATGGTTCCCAAATGAGGTCCCCATTTCCATGGCTGACACGAACCGTCCCCCCCCCATCCTGTGTGGAGGATTTGCCGTCATTTTCTGCTTACTTCCAGCTGTGTTTACAGACACAGGATTTCTTACTTCTCATGAAAGTCACTCCCAGGGTGAAATTTGAGTTAGTAAATTATTAAAATGTTATCAAGAGCATGCAGACTTGCCCATTTTTTTCCTGTTGGTGAATAAGCTGATGTATAATTCAATTTTTCCCCTACAGTTTCTTCAGTAATACTTAAAAATTATACACACACACACTCGCACAGATCCAAACCTTATTTCCATTTATTTAGAAGTCTCTTTGGGCCAGAGGCTTTATCTTCCTCTCTTTTTGCACAGTGCTGAGCAAACTTATGGTGTTGTCATTATATGAATAATATATAATAATAATAAATTCAGATTTCTTAGTTTCTGAATGTTTCTTCATAATATATTATTTTAAATCCTTGTTTCTAAGAGAGAAAAAGCAAATGAAAGCACATATGTGGGACACTATTATTATTGTTGGTTATTATGTGGGACAGGAACCAATACTACTATTTACAGTTTCCTGACAATCTCCTTTCAAAAACCTGCATATAATTTTTTCTAGATTTTAATTCTTTGGGTTGCAGCTCCCTTGGCTGGCTGCCTGACAGGGTTCAGCTTTCCTTGAAAAGTGAAGTAAGCAAACACTTGTTTTCTCCTCATTGCATTTAAACAATTTTACAGCCTGGAGGAGTTTCCATGCCCCCAGGCAATAAATAAATAAATGAAGCCCACAGTTTGGCAGAGCAGCTGAAGTCCTGAGGTCAGGGGTGGCACCTCGGAAATTCCTCCAGACTTAGTCCAAACCAATAACTGATGAAAATGCCCACTCACACCCTTCCTGCAGGGGTTTGTTGGTGACTGGAAGGCAAATCCTCGTAGGATGGGAGGTGAGCAGAGGAGAAAAGGGATGCAGGATGCAAAAGAGAAGAGGAAGGTCAGAAGAATGGGGGATCAGTCGTGGGGTAGAGCTGGAAGGGATCTGGATGAGGAGATGGCACAAGGTGGTATGAGAGCTGAGGATGCCAAACAACACGGACCAGGGAAAGGAGATGGAGGGAAGCTGGGAAGGGGTGAAGGGATACATGAGAGCTGCCTCCCCTCCTCCTTCCCTCCAGGGACTGTTCTGCAAGGAAGAAAATCCCACACTGGTTGCTCCATGAGCTTCAGGGGATACAGGGGAAGGGAGCATTGCTCGGTGCATCGGAGGCTGCTCAGCCCATCCCATTTCTGCTGTCCGTGGCTCACACACATACATGCTGGAGCCAGGTCCCTGATGCAGGCACACTGGGGACATCGTCCTGTGTGGGAAAGGACCATCCTTGCTGGTGGCGCGTCCCGGCCACACTTGTCCCAGTGACTTCTACCCCAAAATCCTTTCAGCTCAGCAGCCTGATGTGGAAGTCAGAGCTGCCCCAGAGCCTGCCCTAGGACTGCTGACATCTACTTTGATCTTGTCTTCCCCAGGAAGCTGCTCTGAGCCACTCGCTGCAGCTCTTTAAGCTTTCAGCAGGTCACCCAGCCGAGGAAGTGGCTTTTCTCATCTTCAGGAAGGTTTCCCCATGCCCCGGGACCCAGATCTGCACATCTTCAAGACAGGCCACCGAGCGGCTTGGCAGCACACATAGACAGGGATCGCACATGTGCTCAGCCGCTCCCCTCCGGAGGCCAACGCAGCATCCTGGAGGGAAGCCGAAGCATTAGCAGAAGCTTTCCCCGTTACACATCTGGCAAGACCGGCGCTTTGGGAACATCAACAACATGCTTATGTGCGAACGCTACCCAGGAATGCGTTTTATAGTGAAATGTAGCTCACTAAATGCTCTCGTGTGTTCGGCTTCAGAGACTCAAACACTGCCAGAAAGCTCACCAGAAAGCACGGGCCATCCACAGTCACATCACAGTGCAGCGCCTGTGGCAGCAAGAAACTGGGAAAGGTTGATGTATGGCACTGCAATTAACGCGAAACAAGCTGTACACAGCTAGCTGGAGCAAAGAGCACCCAAAGGACAGCCAGTGAGGAACAGCTCTCAGGCCAGACTGACATTTGCCGTCCTGTGGGCAGACATTTCTTACAAAAATTGGACTCCACATCCAGATGTCAATTCATAATCAAAATTGATGAAGAGAGGAAATTGTTGGCTGTCTCCATCAACAGCAATGGATACCACCATTAAAGACAAGGAGTGAAGGATTTTGTTTTGCTCTTTCTAATGGAACCCAATCTATTGAGATGTTTCATGTTGCTGAGATAACAAATAGGCTTTTTATTGCATCTCCAGTTCTGGTTCTCTCCTTTCCATCTCTTGTTAATGAATCTTTCAGTATATGATAGGGACTGCAATACAGGTCAGCAGATGGCTTGGTCTTGAAAC
Source organism: Oxyura jamaicensis (assembly GCF_011077185.1). Lineage (NCBI taxonomy): Eukaryota > Metazoa > Chordata > Aves > Anseriformes > Anatidae > Oxyura > Oxyura jamaicensis. Next base: position 10,615,049 of record NC_048901.1, read on the forward strand.
CCGTATTCCTAAAAATACATCCTTTTGACCCAAACAGGAATCTCTTCCTCATAATAGACTGTTCTTCTGTCAGGTGGACTTGCAAGAAGAAGGAGACAAATAGCACTGATGCAAGCCATTAATTGCTTTCCCGTTTATGGAAGGCAAACTTGATGCAGACTCTATCTAAGCATTTAATTACAAGCAGAAATTGCTTTTCTCTACTGAAACTAGAAATGTTAAAGCACGCAGACACTTTCCATGCAAAGAAAGTGAATATTTTTGCAACCACATCAAATTCCCCCTACCCCACCCCCTCCCTTGCTCCCTGTTTGTTAGCATTTTGCCAGCTAGGAAAAATAATTAACCAGAACAATGCGACGCAGAGAGGCATTGCAGGCACTGGAGTCGTTTAACCAAGAGAGGAGAATCAGAAGTGATTTGATTGTGAGGGATATCATGAGAAGTAATAAGAATATACTGTCATTTCCTACAAGCAGTAGGGATGCTCAGCTGGAGTACGGTCCTCCCTTAAAACAAAGCGAAGATAATATTTTTAACTCAGAGCCTGGCGCTGGCATGGCAGACGAAGAAAGCTAACTAAAATTCAGTACCCGCTAGGTGCAAGGTCTGCTCGTGTCCTTTCAGGCTCCAGCATTGAGTAATTTCTATTCAAGGCGCAAAGCTCTTACGCTGAGGCTTGTCGTTCTCCTCGCTACTCAGAAAAACGCTGATTTATGGCAGTGGACTTGCCTCTAAGTTGTTGTTTACTGTGATATCTGCTTTCCAGATAAATGGATAAATTGGATAAATGGGGGTTGCTCTTTACGCGAAGAAAGCCTTGTCAGTAAACATGCATTATTGCTGTGATTAGCTTGAGGAATCATATACATTTTTCATGCTTTTCTAGTTCCACACTTCCTCTAATTCACTCCTAAAAGCCCATCTGTTTAAATGATCTGGTAATACCCGCTAATCAATAGCTCGTGCTCCTGGGCTGCTGCAGCAATGCTGGGAGCCACGGGCTGGGGGACACCGGGGGACACCACAGCTGGGGAAGACCCAGGGAGCAGGAGAGAGCCCACGACTGGGCTCTCACTGAAGTGCTGCTTAACTGGGGCTTGGCCCCAGAATCTGTCCGCAAACCTCTGCCTGCCCCCGCTGGGCTCAGGCTCTCCCACCATGCCAGAAAGCTTCCACAGCTCTCTTGCTGACAGCCCAAAGCAACAGCCGGAGGATTTTAGGGCAGCCTTCATGGATCTGAGACCCCACCGTGCCACCACCACCACACTGTGCAAAGGGACTCTGGGGGGTGGCATCTCTGGAAACAAAGGTCTGGGGGCAGCAGGCTGACCTGTATGGGACCTGCAGGTTCCCAGGGACACGAGCTGTCTCATCCCTCCCCATCAGGAGGAAAGCTGGCACATCAGTGCAGCCACCCCGGGCTGTGGACCTGCTCCTTCCTGAGCCCGTTCCCACCTCCAGCTCAGCACGAGCCCGTGTCCCAGCCGGGCAGGGGATCATCCAAGATGCATGTTCCTTAATTGCCGGAGCATCTGCCTCACGCCAGGAGCAGGAGGCAGTGTGATTTACTTTGCAGATGGCTGGGCCTCCGTTGCGAACGTTTTGCTGCAGACAGGGAGGTTGTGGCAGCCGCGCAGCAGCTCTGCACCCCACCAGCAGCTGCACCAGCTTCGACCGGGTGCGAGGTGCTTGGTCTCTGCCAGCATCCTTCATTTCCTACTGCTGAACCTGCAGAGTCTATAAAAAGACCAACATTGCATTTACTTAAGGCTTTGCAGGAACTTTTACAGTTTCAGCAGCAGTTATTTGCCACAAAAGGCTGATGGAAGAGGTGGTTACTGCATGCTGCAGGGCATGGGGCTGCTGAAATGCATGACTTCGGCTGCAGGAGAACAGGAAAGTTGGTCTCAGCTTGCCAATGAGGCAAAAATTAATCTAATGTGACCGCAGAGCTAATGAGAAGCCTTTTCTTTCTCCATCCCAATTTGGGGTTGCTAATACTGTGGGTGTTTGCACAGACTTAATTGAATGTCCTCATCTCTGATGCTCTCCGACAACACATTTTGCAGAAGTTTGTTGAACCAACAGAGCAGCTTTAGAGGCCCAGACCCAAAAATACAAACTTCCCTTTGAATTAGAGCCTGTGCATAATGTTTGCCTCATTTGTTAAAAGCCTGGTTTATTTGCCTACTCAAGCTCATCACTGTAAATATTTGCCCTCTCGTCGCACTCATCAAGCATTTGAGATGGAGACAAGAGGCGGCGGTTTGTGCTCCTGCAACATGCACTGTGTGGCCACACACATGGGGGATTTGCCCAGCCCTAGGTTCGTGCTGTGCTTGCTGAGCTGCCCTGCAGCTCGGCAGCTTTGTGTCCCGGAGCTGTGCTGCTCGGAGACCCTTTTCCACATTCATCCTATCAATTTGCTGTGTTTGGTGACAAATTCTCAGTTCTTCATAGCGATGCTGCTCAGGCATGGGCTGGGAGCACCCATGAGCTCTGCACAGGCACCAGTCGCTTGGCTTTTCAACCAAACAGCATTTCATGGTGGACTCAGGGGACTCTTGAAGGCTCTCCAGAGGAGAACAGGCCATGAAGGACCAGCATCGAAACCCAGACTGAATGAAACATGACTTGAGTCCATCTCCTCTCCTGCTGCCCCTGCTCCATGCACAGAAAGTCGGTGAGGAAGCCCAACAGCACCCAACAGCAGAGTGCTGGGGTAAAGAGTTAGCATCTCTCTCCTGGCTGGGTCCCACTATTCATGTCGGAGGGGAGGGGATGGAGAATGAGCCCTTCAGTCTCACTGCTTCATGCTTCTCCACTCTGAAGTGCTTCAAAGCCCAGAGGCTCCTTCTGAGAGCCATCATCGAGCCATGGGCAGGGACCAGCGCTGCCGGGGTGCAGGGAAGCCCACGGGCAGAGCCCCACCATGCAGGGAAGGGGCACATCCCCACTGCAGCCCAGCGAGCTCTTTGCACAGTGCCACCACAACCCAGGAACCCCCCTTCCAGCAGCAGGGGGCTGATCCTTGCACCCAGAGCGAGCTTCCTCCCCAGAGCCACCAACACACGGCAATAGCTACAGGCAGCAGAGCCTTCCCAGAAGGGTCATTTCCCAGCACAAGTCTTTTAAGGTACCTATTGCACTTTGGAGAGGGATCAATCCCCTTTTGCCCAAAGATCTGAGGGAATGCAGGATATTCAGCACTTGCTGGCACCTCTGAGCAGCCATTTGAACCTTAAGTCTAGATGAGTTTGAGTAAGGCAAGATCATGGAGCTCACCAGGAAACATTAATTCTCCCTCAAGTTCTGAAACTTAGATAGGAAATATTTTAAAGGCATTTATTCCGCCCTCCTGCTCAAGCCAGAAACACTGATTCCTCCCTTTGATGTATGGTTTCCCTAAGAATAATTTACGATGCAAGAAGTTTTATCTGAAGATACTTTGAAGCCAAGCAGATTTTTTTGGTTGTTTTTCAACTTCAGCAAAGTCAAAGCCCAGTAACAAGCTGTTACATTCACATATCCCCTGTAAAGTTCTCAGAGCAGATTCATTTGCTCCCTTTACAGCTTTCTTCTCATGCCTGTCTGCAAAATCCTTTTCGGAGGGAAGTCACCACGTGACAGCCCCCAGCCCTGATGGGTGCCTCTGCTTGGAGCAATGCTCTCCCACCAACAGAGGGGGGTCCTGGGATCCCCCCAGTTGAATAAAGGCTGTACACCCCAGCTGAAGCTGTTCCCCAGAGCAGAGCCCACTCACCAGCACTGCTGGCACTTTGGGTTGCAGGTCTTCACAGCCGCAGTTCCCAATCAGCTGTGCAGGCACAACAGGGGACCCCATGAGCCCCATCATGACCCCCTCAGGGCTGCTGGTGCCTGAGGTCCAGCTCCTTCATTACAGGCCCTGCAGAACCTTTCTTTCTTGTCCAAAGCTTGCCAGGGTTACATGTCTGTAGAGCTAATTCTGGTTATGAAAGCAAGGAAATGCACAGCACATTTCCTTCATGGGCATCAGCTGTGGCTCGCTGGATGGAGCCCTGGAGGTGGGTTTTACTGTGCACAGGTGTCACCTTGCATGTTCTCATTTACAGTGACTGATCCTAGAGGGGAAAAAAAAAAGGCTTTCTTTTGTTAGACCCATTGCCAAAATGTCTTTGCAGAGAGGCTTTGGACACAGCGTTTTCTATGAAGGCTGTGTTCAGCCCGATGCCATGTGCTCCATTCCCCAGAGGTGTTTCAGAGGCAGCCAGTGCTACCAGCATACAATTACTCTTTCCCTTGGCTGGTAATTTTTCAGTTGCCCTCTGGGTCCTCAGGTTGGAGGTTTGCTACTGACTCCAGCCAGGTCCTTCCGTGGGCTTTGGGCCAGCTCCAGTGCAGAAGGTTAAAGCCGGGAGCCCCCGGGGGCCTGCCTGTGTGCAGCGGGGCAGCTGGAAGGACTCGTGCTGTGCTAAATGAGGATGTTCTGAGTCTGTAAAGCATCGCCGTGTAACAACTGACAGCCTTAAGTGAGCTTCACCCTTTGATTATGCTCAAAATTAGAGTGGAAACTCTTCAAGATAATCTCTCTGTACAAGTCCCACTCCTGCTCCCCGGGGACAGGCGGAAAGGGGAGAAGAAATCAGCAATGAGATGCTCCAAATGTGCAAGGCAAGTTTCTGAGGGCAGCCCATGGAGTCTGGTGTTGGCCGTGGCCTGCTGGCACTGCCATGGCCGAAGGGACATTGGTCTGTCTGTCCCAAGGTCCCCGCTTCTGCTGGTGGCCATGTGGGAGCCCCGGGGGACCCAGCCTTGGCTGGGTTTGCAGTGCTGCGGGAAGTCACCACCAGGCATTTTCTGTTCCTTTTTGGTGGGTTCCCATCTTTGTTCGTAGATTCAGGATGTTCCACCTCCACCAGAGGTTGTCCACAGAGCCTGTTGCCCACGCTTGCTGCTCCTCCTGTGGCTGCGGTGTGCAGAGATGCCCGTCCTGCATTCCTGCATGCAATCTGACATCCCACACCTTGCCTAAGCACTCTTCAAGTGACCATGTGGGGATTACATCCAAAAAAAAAAAAAAAAAAAAGAAAGAAAGAAAGTAAAAACCCACCTCGTTGTTATGCAGGAGTGCCAGAAGTGTTTCTAGAATTAGCAGCTACTCCAGGTTGCCCTGTTCATTTTGAAATGTGCCACTTCAAATCCCTTCAAGGGCTTGATTTGGGAAGTAAATGGGATTTGGAGCAGGTGAAACATTAAGTAATTACAAATTATTGGAACACTTCATGTTATGAAAGCCCTTCAAATAATTTTAAATTACTTTGCACTAATTGTGATCAGTGCTCCATTCATTTCCAAAGTCCTCTTCAAACGACAAGTCGTGGTATATTTTGGGAGCTGGAACCCAGTGCTTGGTTTAAAAAAAAAAAAAAAAAAAAAGTAAAAAAAAATATTTTTGGAGTAATACACTTCTGAAAAAGATCTGAAAAATGCACTTACCAGCTGCATTTCCCAGGTATTTCTGTATTGCCTGGAGCAGGATACCAAAACCCAGTCAATACCAACGGCACCCCCTGAGCAGAGTGTATTCCCTAATTACATCACTGGGGAATAATTTAAAAAAAATGGAAAGAGGATTAGAGTAGAAAAGACCAGATGACAATGCTCCTGGCAAGAAACACAAGCACAACACGGCAGTGTGGCTCATGCATTGTAGGTCTGATGGTCAGAAAGCACGAGAGTGGTTCGTGGCATGAAAGAGAGCAAGTTCCTGAAAATCCTAAGGAAAACCAAGCAGCTTCTCAAAGGGTTGTGTTTTTCTAAGAATGACAGTAGAAGAAAGCCTACAAAATGTAGGAAAAAAGGTCTGTTTCAGGCAGTAGTATTTTCACATCTCGGTTTTTATTCACTTTTTTATGTGTTTTATGTGGAGCTGCATTAAATTGGTTACTCATGTCCTGCCTTTCTAGCAGGGCCTTTGCTGGAGCGAGAAAACATCTTTTTGTGTCCTCTGAAAAAGTCAGTGAAAATCACAGCGACTCGGGCCTTCCCACCCCCGGCACCTGGAGAAACCTCCTCTCCCTCCCGCTGCTCCTGGTGCTCGCGCAGCTCATTTCCCTCTCCCGGTGAGCAGGCTGAGGGCTTGCAAAGCTCCTGAGTGGACATATCAGGCCGTGATCCCCCCAGATCTCCCCATGTGTCCACCTTGCTGAGCCTGTCCCTGGGGGTTCACCATGCAGCCACCTCAGTGACAGCTCTTTTCAAAGCGCCCTTTAAAAAAGAGGGGGGTTCCTGGAGGCTTGTCCCGCGAGCAGCCCCCAGGACAGGTCACACAAAACACTCTTTTGCTAGGCTAAGTGTGGTGATGTGGAGAGAGAGAGAACCCACGGGATGGGAGGAGAGATGGCACGTCACTGCACGGAACAAAATGGAGAGAAAGAGAAGGAAGAAAGAAAGGAACAGAGGTGAAAAAGAGGGGAACCAAACAGCAGAAGCAATGTTTCAGAGAGGAACAGATGGATGGGCAGGGAACGACTGCACTTAAAACATCCAGCTGCATTCCCATACAGCAAAGCACACTTCTCCCAGTTAGCAGTATTTGCAACCCTGCTGTGAGTCGAAGGGAGAAGACTTTGTTTTTATTCTCACCCAGGTGCCTCCCCTAGACAAACAGCTGCGGGGTGAGTTTGGCTGGCCAGTTCCCCAGCTGCTGGCCATCCCCACCAGTGGCCAAATCCTGCCACGGGCAGCAGTGGCTGGAGCCTCTGCCCTCCTCCACTCGGTCTGCAATTGTCACAAGGTTTGCAGGAGCTCAATTATCTTGGAGACATCACCGGCACCCACCGGCACCGGCTGAAATCGGTCACCGCATGGAGAGGGTGAGGGGAGAGCTCGCCAGCGTGCCGGCCTAAAGAAAGCAGGCTGAAAGCGTGGAGAGAAATAGCACAAAATCAGAAAACAGTCTAATTTACTAATTACAATAACAATAAAGCTCAGTCATTAAAAAAGCTGTTAAAGCTGCAAACGAACAACTGCTTCGACCATTATCAGTGACGGCGTTTACAAGGCCCAAGTTCTCGAAAACCGTGAAAACGAATAGCTCAGGATGTCATAAATTTTATACTGCTCCCACAGCAAACCTGCACACAGCACACCAGAAAATGCATATTTCATTACCACTCAACGGTCTGAGCTCCCATGCAGACTACAGGCATTCTTTTCGGTGTAATTTTATAATATGCACACAACTCAAAGCCTCTTTGTAAAAGAAACATAAAAATGATGCATGCGCATATTAAAGACTCGTATTTATCAGTCTCAAATGTAAGTTCACGTACATGCTTAATGTTACCATAAATCAACAGCTCTCTCCATTAAACCATATATGCAACCTTGTTATCTAGAAAAGCTATTTATGAACACTAGAGCAAGTAATCCAGCCGTCGTTTGAAAAAATATTTGTTAAAAATATCTTCTATCTGAATGAATTACTCGAAGGATACATCATGAAAGCAAAACAAAAACAAAACCCACCAATTAAAAATACGCTAGGACTTCAGGCTCGAGGAGCCGGCACTGGGAGGAGGAAGCACTAAAAGCTGTGCCCTCAGCTACTCGCACTCCTCGGAGGGTGCTGGGGTCTTTGAAGATACTTCATGAGGTCTGGTCAAAAAAAAAGAAAAAAGGCAAGTTTTGATGAGAAGACTGGGTTTTCAATGAGAATGGTAACTCTGCTTCTGTTGAAAATGACTTTTTAAAAAATAAAAAATAAAAAAAAGGCATGGAAAAGCATGATGCATTGGAGTGGAGAGGGGGCAGAAGGCGCAGCCTATCCACCTTGGGCTGCCCTTGGCCACCAGGGCCCCACCTTCTGCCCCTCCTAGAGGACTCCAGCCATGGTGAGAAGAACCACGCCTCCCTTCCATCCCTGTCCCACCTTCAGCCAACTCCCACAGTGGTTCTGGGGCTGGCACTGACGGAAAAGGAGCTCCCCACCATCCCATCCACAGCCTCTTGCTAATATTCCACGGCTGTGTGGCTACCAGCTCATTAGTATTGAAATTGGTTCATACATAGTTCACTTGCAATTTAGGCTCCAATAATCTTCCTATTTAGACCCTGCAATGCTACGAATTTATGCCCAGCTGAAATCTGTTACAATGCTACTGCATAGACATGCAATTTCATAGAGAGATAAGATATAGATCTGCTGTACTCTGGTGATTCTCTTTCAGAAGTGTACCTTGTCAGGCCATAATTTGATATTCTTTTACCATTTCTATAGGGTGGGAAAAAAAACCTTTAATTTAAAAAAAAAAAAAAAATCACATTTTCACCCTTTTGTTCAGTAATGACACAAATAGTAAAATGTTCAGATTACATCAGGGAATGGAAAAGCCCCATGGAGAAAAGACACAGACAAAAGCTTCATTTTCAGGTAAAATTGCATGAAGCTTGGGGCACTGCATACTCTTAGCTCTGTTTTTTTTCCCCTGCCTTTCATCCCCATGCATCCCTCTGAATGTTAATAGATTTTACATGGGGATGTTTAAAAGGACTGCAGAGAAATGGGGCTTTATCCACTCTAATGTCTTCCAGAAATCTCAAAGCAATTTACAACTGTGAATAATATACAAATAGTTTGGTGAGAGCAGGGGCCAGCAAATCAGATGCTGACTCCAGCTGCAGCTTGCATCCTGCTATAAAATCATTTTTAATCAGGATGCTTTTGGTAATATATAATATATATATAAATATGTTTTTTTGTTGTTGTTGTTGTTTTGTTTGTTTTTTTTTTTCCCTGAAGCTGCCCAATATTTTCTACTCCTGCCTCAATAGCTGTGAGAGAAAAAGGGAAGGGGATGTTCCAACAGATGATGCCCTTGCCAGGACTATGCCAGAGGATGTCATGGGCTGGGATTTAAGAAGTGCTGGTCACACACTGTGTACCAGGATGCCGTGCTATGAAGGCTGCCTCTGTGGTGCCTCCAAAGCCAGAAAGGGGCTGTACAGGAGGGGTATGGGACTCTGTTATAGTCAAGGGAAAATTGGAGCCCGGCTGTAAAGTGGGACAGTTGTTCTGAAACGGTGCCACCCATGTGAAACCCTGAGAACAAAACTCTGCACTGGGGTTGCAGAGGGGGTGGTGAGAAACACAGAAACGCACGCTGTAAAACCCAGAGCCCAGTGGCTTCATCGCCCTGTGCAGGGCTGGTGGGCTTCATGTCCGGCAATGGCAAAATTCCTCCTGTGGGGAAATCCATTTGCATCTGGCCATAAGGCAAACTGCTGGATTTCCCTTTCCATCCTACTTCTTTTCCAAGGGTTTTCCCCACCCTGGGCTGGCCAGGGGAATACCAAGCACCGGAGGGTGGTCCTGCTCAGGGAGACAAAGCAGCTGAGAGCCCCGTGGTCTCCACCCACTGCATGGGTTTGGGTTTGGGCAGCAGGGGATGCAGTGCACCAGGAGCCTTCTCCAGCAGTGCCTCCCACAGCCACAGGGGACCCCCAGGGCCCAAGCTCAGCCACTCTCAGCAGAGCCATGCCAGCACCTCCATGGCCAGGGAGGGCTCAGCAGGGAGCGAGGGCTTCTTGGCTGTGGCTTGCTCCAATGCCTTCACGCACCCCAGCCCCCCGACCTCCAGAGCTTACTGCTCTCCTCCCGACATGGGGCCCTGCTCTAATTAGGCTTTATGTGACTGTGAAGTCATTAGCTTGTCCGGGCTGGGGATGAGAGAGAGAGCAGCGTCCGCCTGCGGGATGCCACAGCGCCGAGACACCGAAGTGCCAGGAGCTCTGTGCTGGAAGCAGCCCCTTTTCCTCCTCCGCCTGCGGCTCCTGACTTAAACCTTATCAATGCTGCTAAACTTTTTAATGTATATCAATTGGGTAAAGTTCACAAACAAAGCAGGGATCGATTGGTGGAATAATAAAATATTGATCACCCTGATGCGAACCAATGAACCTTCAAATCAATAACGAGCACAGATCACGTTCCCATAGCACGTTTGGTTACTGCCCGCTCAGTGGCACGCTGCTCAGGATGGCAGGTGGGAAGGGAAAGCCTTTCCACAGCTCCCCAGGCTCTGCAAAATGCCACGCAGGCATTTCACAGGTGCAGAAATACCCTCGTGGGTATCTCTCTAAGGACCAAGCTCTTCCCAGACAGGCTCCCCATCTCTCTCATCTCATTAGCCTTTTCTAAGCCCATGGCTAGCTGGATTTTCTCTCTGAAGTGCTGAGAGGAGAAATACTCTTACAAATGCCTGCACAACGTGTGAGTGTTTGCCTACCTCCACCAGGCATTCCTCAGCCGACACGCTTGGGGGCTGCTCGTATGGTTTCACGGTAGGATCCCTTGAAGGGTTTGCCACCCCAGCATGAAAACCTGGTCTTTCACTGCCAGGCTCCCTGCCTGAAGCAGAAATTTTGCTTCTGGTTTCCCAAGAGAAGCGAAGCACCGATATCAGTGCTGCTTTTGATTGCACAGTATTGATCGCACTGGTATTAATAGGTACGAGGCTAACGGTGTGTAAGCTGGACTTGGACAGGTTGAAGATGGGAAGCAGACGCAGGTTTCTAACTGTGGTGTTCCCTCACTGTGTCCCCAGGGGCTTTAGCTGAGTCCTTCTGGGTCAGAAACCTTCTGCTCTCGGGGGGTACCGTGCAGCAGGACCCCCCCAGGTGGGGGCCGAGGGTGTCTCTGGAGAAGCAGGAGCATGTTCCTCTGCCCTCTGTGGCTCTCTATGAAAATCGTGAGCAATTTTGTTTTCATACATCAGAGAAGAAAGCTGCCCCCCTGCCAGGACCAGACAGGGCTGTGATATCAAATTGTTCTTTTCAGAAGAGCATTTACTGTTTCCAGAGGTTTAAGAGAGCAGGAGGCAGCTCATTCGGTTATTCACTTGGACTCGGAGCTGTTAGACACAGATCTTAATGGATAGTATTGATTGAAAGAAACAAAGCAGTGGTTCTCTTTCTTTCTATCAAGGGATTTCTAGGCTAAGATGAGAAGAGTTTGCTGGCTTACACTCTTAACAACAAAATACCATATTACAGGATCCCCAGAAGTCTCTCAGGGTATCACGGTGGTGAGAGAAAGAAATGTGCAAGGTGTTAATGGGATAACAAATTAATAGAGAATAGGATTAGCGAGGGACACAGGCTGGTACCAGGGCTCCCGAGGTCACCGGTGTTGAGATGTAATCCATTCCTGGCATGTTGTCCTCGCTGGCAGATGAACACGAAGGGAACCCACCTGGTTCCCGGTGCCACTGGGATCCTGGTGGCAGCTGGGACACCGAAGTCTTTGTGAGCAGCCAAAATGCAATTTTAGGGGAAATCAGCGCCTGCATTACCTGGAAAGCCAGTGCAATTCTGTTCCGTAACATCTGAGAACTGTGACGAAGCAGCAGGCTTGGAAACAGTTTTAAAATCATTACCTGACTCTCTGTTGTCCCATGCAATTTTTCCATCCATCTGCCAGTCATTTCGTAAGGTCGAGAGCAAGGACGTGCAAGCGTGGGGACCCAGCCCTCCGTGCTGCATCTAACTGGGGTTTGTTGTCCCCACAGGCACATGGCCCTGCTCACCAGGGCTTCCCAAGGGGACCTTCCCCACCTGGACCATTGGTGAACCCCAAACCATTGCCATTGCCATGCTCCTCAGCAGAAGATTTTGATGCCCCTCTCCAGCCCCGCGGTCTGCATGGGCTTAGCAGAGCATTTCCTGCAGACCAACCCATGGCCTGTCTCCTTCCCTGAAGTGCACCAGCCACCAGGCATTTGGGAAGGCAGCGTGAGCCACGATGTCTGTGCCACTGGTCATACTCAGTTCCAGATTCCCAACCGCTTCCACCAGCACCGGGTGTACAAATCCCCATGGCAGCTTTTCACACCTCAGCCCTCTGCAACCCCGAGGGCCTTTGAAAGTTCTCCTGCCTCTAATAAAATATTGATCTCATGAGTGGCAGACCCTGAAATCCCACCCCTCGCAAGCTGTTCCGTCCCTACTGACATGCAGACAAAAACAAACGGGCTGTCATTTCTGCTCTGCTCATGACAGTAAGAAGAGGGATGGGGCATGGGATGGGACCTTTCATTGCCTTTAACGATGGTGCTGATTTTGGATGGGCAGTGAAGGTCACTGAAGTTTTGGAGGGCTAACTGCCCCCTGGTCCCCTTGGCAGTGGTGCTCGGCTGTGAAAGCGATGTTCTGCAATGCTTTATCCAGGGCTGCAACACCTCCTTGACAATATTTCCATCTCTCCCTGACTTTGATGAGTCACTTATTACCTCCGCTTTCTTTTTTCCTTTTTTTTTTTTTTTTTTTTAAGGGCCCCCAGTCTTTCCTAGATCATGTTAACAAGACAGCTATGGAGGACGGTGGCCCTGGGGGTCTTCATTAGTTCCTCCTAGATTTATGTTCCCTTCCAGTTTAATACAGTGTTCTGGGCACGGCTACTCAATGGTGGGGTCACGGTGAGTTTCCAGGGGTCAAGACCTTGATGTTGTTATTTATAGCTACACGTTAGGGGAGCTCTAAAACCGCATTTAGTCATAGCAAGGCCCTTGCATGGAAAACGCTGACAGCTGGAGGGATATCTGCACAACCACGTTCAGCACCTACGCGGCGCTCCAGGCATAAGGAGGTGCTGTGGGGTGGAGCTCCAAAGGGTTTGCAAAGCCAGTGCTTGGTCCTGCAGGGAAACGTGCAGAAAGTGGAGACCAGATGCTCACGGGCTTGCACTGCTCAAGACTTTGGGATCAGTGTTGTCTTTTGGTGGATCCCAGGAGGGGAGCCCTGTTTCCACCCATCCCATAAACATTGAGGTCCTGCAAGAGTTTCACTTTGCCCCCTGGCTGGAGACCTGCTGCCCTCCCATGCTGAGCACTGCAAAGCAAGCTGCAAAGACAGCTCTTATTCTCTCATCAGTGCTTTATTTCCCAGTGCAGGCAGTTTTGTGGTTCTCATTTCGCCCCCATGCGCATCCCACCCCCTTCCCCACTACATCTCTGTAGGGCATCTCCCGCACGTCCTTTCTTTCAGCTGCTCTTGCTGCTGCTGATGGTAGGTCTGGGCTCTGTTAGCCATGGAAATGCTACCACCTTCAGGATCCCTCTGCACCTTTCCTTTCCCGTCACGGAGACAGCAGCTCACACACCACAAGCTGCTCTCAACACCGGGCCTCCTGATGAGCCCAGGGGTGATGGCAGGTTACCAGAAAAAGCCCCCATCAAATGCTCAGCTAGGAAAAATAATCACGGCTACATTCAAATGAATACATCTTGATTTACACCACTGGGTCTACATTAATTTGGAGCAGCTGGGGCCAGGCTTGTTCACGACTACTATAAAAAGAGATTCTGCCTGCTAAGCCTCCCTCTCTTACAACTCTAACCTGCAATTTAGTAAGTGAGAGATGACCTAAAGAAATTCCCGGGTAGCTGTAAAATGAGAGGGAGAAAGAAACAATTTTGTTGTGCAGGCTACCACTGGCAAAGAAGTGATTGCACTGGTACCTTAAAAAAAAAAAAAAAAAAAAGATAGGTAAAAAAACGAAAAAAAAAAAAAAAAAATGCGTTTGAATATACACATACTAGTTTTATGGTAAGGATTTCTAATTGAATGAAGGGTTATTGTGGAGTGCTAGAGCCTGCATTTCTCTGAAACAGCATCCTTTGTCAAGCTCAATATTCAAAAATCCCCCTGAAAGCTTATTTAAACTGACAGGGTTGGTCTAGGTTTGAGGAATAATGAGCAGATTCTGTCTTTTTTTCAAAGACTGAGAATTTTATCCTGGCATAATTTTTTTTGTAGCATAGGTGAAACCGGGTGTCTTCCCCTTTGAGAAAGATGCTGCAGTGATCAGAGATGATGTGTGGGGACAGAAAGGAGCTAAGAGCATTTCTTTAGCCCTCTCTGGGCTTTTTTTTTATTTTTATTTTATTTTGACATTAACAGGTGGATTTTATACTCATGGAAAAGTAAGGTACATGCCAAAGAAACTGGAGTCAAGGTGTTAATTCTTAAGGCAAACACACTCCCTCGGTTTAAAGAGATAATTCTGTGATCAAGACTTATTAGGATTAAAGGCTCATTTCAGGTGAACTGATCAGGCTTTTGGGTGTAATTTAAACTAAAAATACAGGGAAGGGATAAGCAGACTTTATTTTTATTTAAAATTGTCTTATTTTCCTCTGCCATGCACCCATGTGTGTGCATTCACGTTTACTCTGATCAACTTTGGCTGCTTTTGTGTATTTTTTGGTATACTGGGAAAGGTGGTTTAGTCTGGATCTCCAATGAAGATAGCAATGCCTTGCTTTTCATCTGCCTTAATTTAATATTCTTCCTTCCACTGCCACCTGCGTGTTTTCACTCCTGAGAAATGAAGGCTGGTGGTCCAGCACCACGCTGCTTGTGCCACGTGGGGACAGATTTAGCTCCCACCGTCATCCTCGGTTCACAGTTGCACTCAGTGATATTTCCTGGAGTACGTACCGAAATGTGTCCAGGCGCTGCAAACCAGTGCTGGAAGAGGAGAGAGCTGCTCTTAGGTGGAACAACATTGCCATCTCATGGTGCAGGTGCAGCCCTACAAAGTCTGCAGGGATGCTCCCCTCCGAGCCCTCAGGGTTGTGAGTCTCGGTGCAGAAATCCATGTAGGCGAGCGAACTCCACTGCTCTGCTCCCAGCCTTGCACAGGGCTGGAGGTGGCCGACCTCTATGGGATAGGTGCCAAGATGGAGTTTTCAGGCACCCACCAGCAACCTCTTGCACCCCAGCTCCCCTGGGCCCATCCTGCTGCTGTCCTCATGCCAGACCCTGCTCTCTCCACTTCAGAGTTCTTCTGTTAATTCTCATTTTCTCAAGCTTCGCTAATAATTTCCCATGTGGCACCATATCAAATGCTTTATTGAACTCTAGATAGATTAGATCTACCAAATTTCCCTTGTCTGGAAAACCAATTATCTTATCAAAGGGAGATGTCAGCACCGTCTGGCACAAACTGCCTTTGGTAAACCTGTGTTGCACTTTATCTCATTTTTCTCAGTGCCTTTAATTAATGTTTCCTTTAGCATTTGTCCTACAATCTTTTCTATAACTAAAAGTGGGCTGACGCCTCTGTAGCTGGCTAGCTCAAGCTTTTCATTTTCCTTATCATATTTCACTTATAATCCATTTGCTTTTGGGGGTTTAATCAGTGCCTTTTGACCCACAGGACTCCTCAGAAATGTGCTTTCCCCTCTGCACACGAGGCACCACTTGTCTCCAAGCAGGATGGAGATTTCCTCAACCCCTCAGGCTTGATCTCAGCGCATTCTGAAGTTCTGCCTCCAGGTGTGGCTGCTCTTACTCCTTCCCCTCTTATTCCAGGTGATGTGTGCCCTCGCTCCCCAGTCAGTGTCACTCTTCCTGAAAAAAATGATCTGTTTAATTTGGGGGGAAATGTTTTCATTACCCTTTAACCCAGCCCTGATTTTGTGGCTGGCTGTTCCCCTTTCTGCATACTTATATGTGTAATGCTACATTTTTTTCCCCCTTCCTCC
This sequence comes from Oxyura jamaicensis, assembly GCF_011077185.1. Taxonomy (NCBI): domain Eukaryota; kingdom Metazoa; phylum Chordata; class Aves; order Anseriformes; family Anatidae; genus Oxyura; species Oxyura jamaicensis. The sequence goes on from NC_048901.1 coordinate 10,630,582, forward strand.
TTACATGGGTGCACTCAGCCCTAGCCATCCCCTCGCTTTGAAGCTGTCCCATTTTGCTGACCTGCTGTTTTTGTCTGTCCCTGTCAGCTCTTCATCCACTTCTGCTGCTGTGGAGATCTGGAGCCTATCTATCTCAGTCCCTTGTCTCAGTATAAGCTTACCCAGATTTTAATTAAAAAGCATAAACTAAGCCAGTTCCTACTTCATCAGGAGAATATTATTTTGAATGGACAAGCTTTCTACTAAAAGTCTAAAGCCAAGTCCTTTCTCCTTTCACAGTTCTTGTGGCACTGTGCTGTGACAAATTGGATGGGTAAGTGAAGCTGATGACCATAATTTTCTGCAAATTCTGTAGGATTGGGTTAAGGCTGGGATGACGGGTTGGGAAATGCTCTGGGACAAGGAAGAGCATTAAGCAGGAGGTGCCCAGCTTGAGAAGAGCTGGGACTTCAATTTCATCATCTCTCAGACTGCTGCTCCACCAGGGCTCTCCAGTCACTAGCAGCAATGTGTACTAAGGTTGAGAAAGGAGGTGGCATGTGTTCCTCTTGGATTTCTTCCAGGATTTCCTAGCCTGTAGGTAATCCTGATGCAGTGCCAGCTTCAAAGCCCTTTCTCTGGACAGCTGGCTGGGGTCCCTCTCTTGAGAGCAAATCCTTCCCCATGAAGAGCATCCCAAAGTGAATCCACGAGCCACCTGGTGGTCTTCAGCTTCACCAGATCAAGGGCTTCTGGACTTGGGGTTGGAGAGGAAAGGTAGCTGGCCAGTGAATGGCTGTAGGCAACTGTCCATCAGTGTACCTTGAGGACAGGTGGCAAGAGGGGGAGATCACAAGTTGTCCCAGCAGGACAGAAGATACCTGAGCTGTGAAGACAACTCAGACACCTCTGCAACTCCAAAGTACTTGAAAAAATTCTTCACACCCTTGGGAGAAGAGAGGTCCCCCAATAAATGTGCCAGTGCAGAGGGCTGCTTGTGGTGAAGTGTTGCTTCCTGTCATGCCATGAGCACACAGGAGGTCATCAGGGCAGGTTCCCTGTGGTAATTCCAGCCACTAAAATGTAATTGCAACTTTTATCATCACATAATGTGACACCACTGAAATGAAGGTTGTGTAGAAGGGGGTGGTTACCCTGCTGTTGTGACAGGGCAAGGGTCTGCACCTTGAAGAATTATTCCAGATCACTGAGGGAGGAAAACCTGAATTCTGGCCAGGAACATGCTGAGAGTATTGTAGTGCAGCTTACCAGCACACCAGGGCCATAAGTTTAACTTTTGCCTGGCACTTGTGATAAATGCCCCCTCCAGCTGACCCAGCTATGAACGGGTCCTTGCTCACACAGGATTTTAGTGAGTATCTTCAGCTCCCCAGCCTCTTTGCTATTGTGCATGCTTTAAAAACAAATGCGCACACACACCAAAAAAAAAAAAAAAAAAAAGGAAAATGCAGCATTCCCAGCAGTCTGCTAGTTAGGCTCTGGCAGATGCTCAACCAAATGTTGTGTTTTGGCATGGTGGGATCCCATCTTTTTTGAATCCATCCTGTTGGACTCATGTCAGAATACGCTGACAGCCTATACTGCACATAACGTTATGGCAGATCTTTGGCTGGTGGCACCATATGGGCCACGTGGAGAGAGGTCAGGACAGAGCCTGGCAAGGGCAGAGCAAGGGGACGTGCTGATGGCAGTGGGGAGAAGCAACCAGGGTGAAGAGGGTTTCATTGCTTCGGCCATAAACCCTGCTGTGATGGCAGGGGAGACTGGTCTGTGCTAGGACTCGCTGGAGAGCCTCCCAGGCAGCTCCGCAGCCACTTTGGCTTTTTTTTTTTTTTTTTTTTTTTTTTTTTTTTTTTTTTTT
>NC_048901.1:10632542-10711050 GCF_011077185.1 Oxyura jamaicensis
TTTTTTTTTTTTTTTTTTTTTTCCAGTCACCAGGCTGCCTGCCTGCTGGAGGAAAGCCATCCATCACGGCTGTTATGCTGTACCCATCAGCTATCTAGATTTAGCTTGCGAGTGCATAATTTATGGTCAGTAGGTTCATCTCTGCTCTTCCTCACACACAGCACTTTGTGGACTTTCTTTCGAGGAGAAAAAACCCCGGTACTGAAGTCATCCAGGAGCAGTGAAAGCCCCACCTCCAAAGCACACAGGGCTGGTACCGAGCCGAGGAGGCTCGCAGGGGCTGAGAGGCACTGGCAGGGCTTTGTGGTGGAGGTCCGGGGCTGGAAGCAAAGAGCCTTACACCCTCCTGTGCAGTCCCTGGATCAGGAAGCCATTCTGCTGAGGCTTGTTTTGCTTTCTTGCCTCTGCACACAGGATAAAGCGGGCAGAAAGTGTGAAGCTGTTGTTAGAGGCAGCGCTCCAAGCAATCAAGAAAAATCTCAGGGAGAAGTATGAGTCATGTGCCCCAAACTAAATTTACCTTAAAAACTGGTATTGTTATACACAACCTCATAATGACTTTATTTCTGTTATGATTGTTGCTGTTGTTCTGGTTATTACCTTTCTCACTTAAAAACAAAACAAAAAAACCTACCCAACCCTGTAGCTACAACTACAGAAATATTATTTGCTTGTATTATTCTTTAGGTGGTTCCTGTGCTGGAGGCAGTAAGTAGTTACAATCACTCAGACTGTAATAGAGAAATTCATTCCAATAATAATAATAATGACATCTATTATTTTTGAAATACAAATCTGATGAGTTCATGAATATAGAAAGCTCTGGGTGCTGGCTGTCTGTAAAATGGCAATAAAGTGAGCGTGATTTCCTGATAGACGCCTGCCGCAGGCATCCAACACCCTCCCTCCAGCTGCGCACCCGTCCCTGCTCAGCACCCAGCTGCTGGTCCTGCCGTGTGGTGGGAGCCACCCTCCAGCAGCGGGGTCCTGCCTGCCCATGGTGGGTGCAGGCTTCATACCCAAACAAGCCCTGGGAGGGTGACCTAGTGATGCAGGTGTTCTCTTAGAGGCACAGCAATCACTTGTTCCATCGTTTTCCAGCATTTCTGGGGGCTGGGAGCGCTGTGGGTGCAGCAAAGCCATGCTTGCAGCAGTGGGACATGGGCGGGTTGGCTCTGGACTGCCCTGTCTGGGGGCTTTGTGGGGGCTTTGCCAGGCAGGACTGAGGGATTGACACTGCCTGGGGGCTGAAATGCAACCAGTTCTGGATAAACTGCAGGTTGGCACAGGCTCTGGGCAGAGGTAACAGAGCTGTTTCTAATGGGAGGGGATTTTTAGAAAGTGCTTTTTTTTTTTTTTTTTTTTTTGCCATGTGAGGCCCATGAGTTCTAATGGTGTTTGCTTTCCACACACAAGCACAAAAAGCTTCTGTGATGTAGAGGCAGACATGGGAGCCCCCAGCCAGACTGTTCCCCTCTACACTGTTCAGACCGCGCTGAGTCTTCAGTTACCAAACCCTCGGGTTTCTGTGGGCTTGTTTCAAAAAGCCTGTCCGGTACAGAAAACACCTAAAATTGTATCAGCACTTTGGGGAACTAACTGATGGTGTATAAACTAATATCGTGAAAGCTGACTACATTAAAGCAGAGGAAGGCTATAATAATGCACAGGTGTTTGCAGGGTGTGATGCTATCAGGAGCTGGGGAGCTGCAAAAAGCTTAAAGTGAAATTAGGCAAAGGAAAGCAAACACTTCCCCTAGTGCAGATAGGGTGGCCGGCTTCTTAGTTGTTACTCTGGTTTTATCTCTAAAGCTGTATGGACATTGCAGGCGTTAGGGAAATGAGTATGGAAACCTTTAAGCACAAATGTATTGCTTTACGATTGCTTGTAATTTGGTGCAATTCAGCTCCTTGCATTCCTTTCTCCAATGGTGTTTCCTCCATGTGTTAGTCCCTGTGGCACGGCCGCCTGCTGAATCCACCGAGGAACTCGCTTTTGGGTCCCCCTGCTTACAACAAAGTGCCACCAGCTTCACCTCTGCAGCTCTCTCCGTATGCATATAAGGTGTAAGTGGTTTATGGTTTTCCCAAGAAACAGCTTTTTTTTTTCCCTTTTTTTTTTCCCTTTTTTTTTTTTTTTCTTAATAGAATTGCTGAAAGCATTGTTTTGTAACTCTTGTTGCTCAAAGAAAGCAAATGAGTTTTCTACCAGACCAGCATCCTTCTGAAGAAGGCACAAGCTTCCAGTAAATGCCCAGCGCTATACGTGCTGAGAGGTAACAGCACATTTGTGTACGAAGGAAGCAAATCCAGGCGCGTTTCTGCCCCTATTTCTGAAACATTCAGACTGGTCTTCTGGGGATCCTACTCAAAACAAGGTACCATGGGGCGAGGAAGGGCTTGGTCCCCTCGCCTTGGCCCTTCCGAGGCCACAGCTGGGTTCGCAGCCAGTTCTGGGCACGCCGGTAGATCAAACACTGGAAAATCAGAGAGGGTGTAGCAGAGGGCCACCGTGGTGCTGACGGAGGACGTGCAAGGAGGGATTGAGGGAGATGTTTGCTCAGTCCAGAACAGAGGAGGTGAAGGTGGGGGAATAGGGGTTAGCTATTCACTGTCTATCCCTATTTATAAGAGCTTATAAGGCAGACTGATCCAGATTATTCTTGCAAATGTACAGAGAAATGGTGAAAGGTGATGGTGTAAAGCTGGGCATAGGGCACTGAACAAAGGGCACCTGAGTTTCATGAGATCCTGAGATTCATGAGGTACTGAGGTGGTCGTCAGCCAGGCTGAAATCACCTGGGGCCACTTTTGCAAACAGTGGTATATGCTGGCTCTTTTTGGGGCAGCTGTCTGCCTTTCAGGAGGGAGCTGTGGGATGTGTGAGGGGCTGATGAGCACTGAGGAACTCACCTGGGCTCCGTGTCCTGGCTGCAGGCAGGGCCCTGGGGAGCCCTTTGGGGAGGTTTAGGAAGCGAGCTGTTAATACTGACCTGGGCAATGTGGAGAGTGTGCACTGAAATGCCACAATGTTTTGGGCTTCTAGAGGAACACCAGTGTCTGGGTCAGATGCTTGCCCTCAGGGTGGAGCACCAGTGACTTTGTAGGATTAGTTGGTGAGGTTGTTCAGGACAAAGAGAAATCCCCACAAGATCTCTGCTGTGGAGCAGATGAAGGTTTGGGTGGGCTCCAGAGCAGAAAGCTGGGCTGTCCTGAGGGCTCGGACCTCTGGCTTTGGGGTCTCCATCAGCTCCAGGCTGTTTGTGTGGCACGGGTGTGATGCTTGCCTCCCTTGGCCATATCACCAAACCTTGGGGATGCAGAAGGACCTGGGCCAGCTTCTTCTGCCTGCAGATCCTCATTTTTCTGTGCTGTCCATGCAGCAAAACAAAACCCAGGCTCCTCTAGAGGGCAGGGCAGAGCAGCGCCAGGATTTTGGCCCTGGCCTGTATTTGATGGTTGGGGTTTCTTTTGTGCGTGGGCATTGGTGCCCCCAGGTCCTGGGCTGGGTAGGTGGGACCATCACAGCGGGGCCTGGCCTTTGGTGCCCCAGGCAGGAGAACAGGGCTGGCAACCACGTGTGGGCCCCAGAAAGGGTGTAAAGATGTTTGACTTGTTTGTTTGATGTATTGCTAACTGATAGGATGGGGCCATCCATTCAAAGCAGGACTGGGGGGCAAGGATGCTTTTTTTAGGAGACCAGAGGCCAGCCAAATGCTGGGGCTCATCCACAGGTGCAGGGGACAAGCAGAAGAGCCCCTGAGGACAAAGTCTGCCATTCTTCCCTTGAAGTGCTTCCTCAAGCACTCCGACCAAGCTACAACGTGAGCTCTCTTGATGCCTTCCTCCTTGTGCTGCAGGAGGAGCCTGTGCCTTTGGCATCCTGGGCAACCTGCTATAGATGCTAACACCTGCAGGGGGTTGGACCAGGCAGTCTCCAGACGTCCCTTCCACCTTTGCCTGTTCCGCAGCTCAGTTTCCATCATTTCTTATTTCACTGGTGGTCGCTGCTCCCCCGGGCTATAACCTTACACTGCCCCCAGCAAATTCACCTCCTAATGCCGGGTCAAGGGGCTGGTGGCACGTGGAGGTGATGGGGCAGCCAGAATGGGAGGGGGATGCTTTCTCACTATCTGGAAGATAAAAAATGGGCTGAGATGTGTCATAACAGATGGCATCTGTTTCTGTGCATGCCCTGATGTTTACGGATCAGTGCACCCTGTAGGCTTGGCAGGCACTGTGTTTGGAAGGGGTGGATGGATGGTAACCTCCACCCCCAGAAGATCTTGTGGCTGATCACACAATCAGCTGTGCTGTTTCCCTGAGGGACACATTGTGAAAAGATGAACCCAAGCAAGTGTTTGCCGAAGGAGAGGGTTTCTGGGGAAAGCCTAGGTGTGTCGGGGCATGGGGGCTCCTCCGACGTCACTCCCAAGGGACTTCTTTGTAATGTGAGCCCTGGCCGTGCTTTCTCCCTGGGCACTATCTGCTGATTAAGCCCTGGGTATCTCGATACCTTTCCGTGGGACTGTTTGCTCTGCCTGGCCGCGGCAACATTAATGCTTCCACATCCTCTGTCAGCAGCCTGCAGCAGGAAGGGAGCACACGGGAGCACAAACAGAGCTGGGAGCAGACCCAGGGCCTTTTGCACCTGGCGAGAAGCAAATGGGCACACCCTGCCCTCCTTCCACAGAGAAGTTTTAGAAGGCAGGCGGGCTTTTTGCTGCCATGACTGGTGGATGGGATTAGCTGAGCGCTTCTCAGTGGTTTGTTAACATTAAGTGGTAGCTGATGATGGAGAAAGATGTTTTTCTGGGTGGTGAGTGACCGTTTTCCTCAGGCTTGAGTGCTTCAATGCTAGTGCTCGTCTTTGCAGGGGAAAGCCCTTGGGCCACTCATCCCATATCCTGCACAATGTTCAAGGCTGCCAGCATCCTTCAGCTGGAGGGAGCTTCCAGCCCTGCTGCTGCATCTGCTGTGGGTCTATAGCCTCACCAAAAGCCCTGATGAGAAGGGGAAAAGGCAGCAGGAGGGATACTGCAAAGAGCCTGCTGGCTGGGCATCTGCATCCCAGAGGGTGCTCTGGCTTCCTTGTGAGGGCCAGCACAGGTCAGGGTTGCAGGAGGGATGCGCCAGAGGTTTCTCTGTTGGCTTTATAGCTCCATCTCTCTTGGAAATCCTGCTGACCCAGCACAGGACAGCTTCTGAGAACCAAGGTGCTGTTGGTCTCCTCCCAAAGGGCTTTCTGACGTCTCTGAAATTTGGTAAACACAGCCACACTCACAGTGCAAATGAGCTGCGTGCATTTAAAAGCAATAAATTAAGCAATATCAAACTCCACAGGCTTTTTGCTCAAGTTTAAAGTGACCATGGCTTGGCTGACCCTCCACGTTTCCACCATAAATTAACCCGCAGTGAGGTCCAGCCCTGTGGGTGCTGGGTGTTAGTCTGCTGCTAAAGTGCTGCTTGGATTAAATAAATCCAGTCTGTGCTGGCACAGAGTTCAGGATGTGGGGTGTTTTTTGGGATGTTTGTGTGTGAGGCCCTGCTGAATGCTTCCAAGCAAGGCAACAGCATCCCATGCCATTTGGGGAAAACTCTTCTTTGCTATAGGGCAAAGACCTACACGATGGTGCAAAATATATCCAGAACCTCCCTGATGGTGGATAAAGAGAAAAAAACTAAATATTCTGCAAACAGTCTCCTTTCCTGGCAATAGGGAATAAAACAGCACCCCAAAAGGTGCAGACAGTCTGTTTTTTGTGCCGCCTTGACTCCATCCCCCATCTCCAGGACCCTTTCATAGCAGTGGGGCTGCTTCACCCTGTCTCCTCCTGCATGCCTGCACCTCTGAAAACACAGCCCAGCTCCTGCCTCAGCGTTATCTCAGTGTACCAAGAATGCAAACACCAGAGCTGGTAGAGAGCAAGCCATGAGGCTGCTCCAAGCCCTGGCAGAGGAGAAGACAGTGCAGAGGCAGCGCGGCTCCTCCTGCACAGTCAAAGGGCTCTCCACTGGCCGTGGACGCCTTTCAGCCTGCTTTACCTTGGCCTTCCTTCCCTGAGGATTGCATGCTCTGCCATTTTTTTTCCAGGCAAGAGGTGAGTTTTGCTTTATCTATAAAAATGTCGACTTGGGGAACTGGAACATGACTGAAAAGTGCTGTGCAAAGAAGCCCCTTTGCTTGCGTGCATTGCTGGAGGTGGGGTTAGCTGCATTAATTAGTCTGCAGTCACTACAGCGTATTCTTCTACAGGGTTTCTGTTTGATAGAGGTTTCCAGATGTGCCTGGTGCTAAAGCTGGAAGGAAGATGGCTTTGAAGTGTGCGCACATGCACTGACTTGATTGTAGCTGCAATTTACTCGAGCACCTTCTGCAAAGACATTCAATAAACCCATGCAAGCTCAAGCGCTGCCGTGGGTGCGATCAGCGTTGGGGTTATTCCCTGACAGGAGGAATAAGGACAGTCACCCTGTCGGATGGGTGCAGACCCAAACGCAAATCCCACTGGTTCTGGGAGGAAAGCCCCCAAATCCCCCTGCACCTCCCTGCTGCACGTGTCCCGCAGGCACCCCCAAGGAATGACCGTGCAGCGCACGGCGTTCCTAGTAATCTCTTGTAGGCTCCCACCCGTCTTCATCCTGCACTTGAAATACTGCAATTGCCTGGAGAAAAGAAATATCTTTACAAGAAGGGCCATCAAGCCAGCGTGCCGTCTGCTGCAGCCAAAAAAGCAGCCCACTCAGCAGGGTAATCTATTCAATGGCTGGGATTTATTTTTAACGCTCGGCTCTGCAGTCCTTTTAACTCGAGCAGAGAAGTGAACATTTTGATAACAGCAGCCTCCAGGTCAAATGTGATGAGAATTCGTAACTCGCCACAGAGTGGGTTTTGGAAAACCAACCAAGCAAAACAATTTCCCAGAATGAGACGATGAAGATTTGCGTTTCTCTGCACAATGTTGTACACGGAGCTGATATCTGTTGGAGTGTCTGCTTATTCTCCCTCCACAATTTGCAAATAAAATGCCTTCTGGACTATTTTAAATTTGAACAGCTATTGCAACCACGGCTCTGCCAAGCTCCTCATAAAGACTCGAGACATCGGATCTTGAGGCCATCGAAGAAGAAATATTAATCCTGTAATGGGAATGTTCGGATGGTCCCGTTTCTAATCAAAGCCAAAGCCTGGGTTTTCTGCTTCAGGCAAGGAGTCTGGCATCAAGATTTTAGAAACTGCAAGGAACAGGAGGGAGCTCCAGCTCCTGGGATGCATGGGAGCAACACAGAATGAGCAGCAGGGATGGCGTAGGGATCAGGGATATGGAGGGGGGAAAAAAGCATGAAAATCTGCCCAAACTGAGCTTTGTGAGGGAGCTGCTAGGAGGCATTTTTTTTATATTTTATTTTTTTTTTCCCAAATAACTGGAAATATGTCAAAGCAGGTCTGAGAGGGAGGAGAGGAATGTGGAAGGAAATTTGGTGTTGCAGCATTATTGGCTTTATCGGTGGGTTCCAGAACATGTTTCCAAAACTGTTTTCTCTCCATTCCCTGTCTGTAGGGAGGTCCTGGAGGCACGGGCTGGGCTCCTCTGTGCAGTGCTGGTGCAAGGAGACAAAGGGGGGGGAAGAGGGGAGAGAAAAGAAAAAACAATGATTAAAACAAATAAAAAGCAGCATCCCCTTCCCTGCAGGCTGCAAACTTTGCTGGCCTTGTCCAGAAGATTGTCCCCACAGTTCTTCTGGTGGCTGCAGCACCTTCCTGCTCCCCCCTTACATTTTTCCCCATTGCTGTTGCAGGAGCCTGGGGCATAGTGAAAAAGCTGTGTTGGCAATGGAAAACAGCAACATTTGCTATGCAGCATGGAAAGCCGTGCTGATGGGAACAGTCATTGCTTTAATATTTAATTTGATGAGATCTAGCTCTGAGAAATGGAGCAGGAGCTGCCACAGCTTCAAGCTCAGCGCTTCCAGGGGAATTTCCATGGGGTTCGCTACGGACTTATCTATATTCTGGCTGGGTGACATGGTAATGCATCTCATTAGCTAACTGAGCACACAGAGCTGCGTTTCCTCCCGTTCCCTTTAATTAATCAGGCTTTCGATGCATTCAGGGGGTCGCTTGGACACTGGCTTGTCATTCAAAGCATCTCCCTTCCACCAGACCCCAGCTCCTGGGAGCTGCTTGGTCTCTGCAGAGCAAATGTGGCTGCTCACGTGCAACCTGGTGGCATCTCAGGAAGAAATTTCCTTACACCATGAGCCTGTCAGTGCAATGCAGCTAAGGTCCAATCCTGTCTCTCACCAGCCAGAGCTCCCTGGTGCTGTACGGGCTCGTGCTGCTGCGGAACCAGGAGCAGGGCCAGGCTGATGTACACGGGAGGTGTCTCACCTAGAACCAGTCCCTTCTTTGCCCTTTCAGGTTGGTCCCAAGCCATCCCCGGAACTGAGGTCCAGCCTGCAGCAGAGCCAGCTTTTCTCTGTGCATCATCTCCTGCCTTCCGAAGTCCTGTTGCATGCTTCAGACAGTTTGTGTGTCTTCATCCAGGAGCTGGGCTTCCAGGAAGCCTGATGGCCAAAAAACAAGCTGGAAATGTGGATTTGTCAGAACTATAATCCAGGTACCTCCTAGCTTTCTGTTTGTGCAAAGCCACACATTTTGTCCTTATATCTGCCTCTCCCCCTGCAGCCTCCATCCCTGCCAGTCTGTGCTGCCAGTCCTGCTGAGCCGTAACACTGACATGTATTTCTGCTCTTCCTTAGCATACATGTCCGAGGCACAACCCCAGAGGCCAAAGGAAAGCAAGAATGTTGAAGAAGATCTACATATGCCTCTGCTTCTTCTTTGTCTCGGGTATTTTGTACGAGATCTCCTTGCTGTCCGGCTGCTTCTTCTCCTGTATGCCTATGCCCAAGCACTTCCTGACACCTGAGCAGGTCCTGAACCTGGGAAAAAGCATCATCTTCTTGGAGACGACAGAGCGCCTCGAGCCACCCCCTCTGGTCTCCTGCTCTGTGGAGTCTGCTGCCAGGATTTACCAGGACCGGCCCGTCATCCTCTTCATGAAGGGGCTCACGAACGACACGGTGTTGGACTCAAACTCCAGCTATGCAGCCTTCTCGCTTTTATCTTCTATGAAGAACGTCTTCCTTTTCCCTCTCCAGATGGAAACCGTCTTCCAGGAGACCCCCCTGCTGCAGTGGTACAACGAGGTGAGAGTTGTGATGAGGGGGAAAACAGGGAATGAATTATAGATGGGGGGGTAGCTCGGGACGAGGCTCAAAATGAATGGAGGAGCGTGGGCCTGGCTACGCGAAACCAGTCACTTTTATTTTTCTGGTTCAGAATAGGTTTATTTTTGCCATGTTTTGCAATGTAGTCATCTATCTGTTTATTGAACACATTATCAGCATTTTCCCGCTATCTGGAGAATCAGATTTTTTGGCAAATGAAATGTTGGTAAAATTAGATTACATACGTGTTTTGATAAAACAGAGCTTAATAGTCTTGTTCAACAGAAGCTAGTCTAACCAGGCGTGTTGCACGAGTCGTCTGAGCACTTGTGAATGCTGCCATGCTGGCAGAGCACCACCCTTTGTGGTGTAGGAATAGTTCTGTGGTGCTGTTTGACGCCCGATGGGGGATGTGGTTGTTCTCTGGCAGCATCACTTTATCGCCTCTCCGACTCTGCAGGTAGATCCAGAGGAGGAGAAGAACTGGGTCCACGTCAGCTCTGATGCCAGCAGACTGGCTCTCATTTGGAAGTACGGGGGCATCTACATGGACACGGATGTCATCTCCATCAGGCCCATCCCCGAGGGGAGCTTCTTGGCAGCACAGAAGTCACGGTTCTCCAGCAACGGGATCTTTGGCTTCCCTGCCCACCACAAATTTATTTGGGACTGCATGGAGAACTTTGTTCTCAAGTACAATGGGAACATCTGGGGGAACCAGGGCCCCTTCTTAATGACAAGGATGCTCAAAACCATCTGCAATCTCACCGATTTTGAAGGCATTGAGGACCACAGCTGCCAGAACATCTCCTTCCTAAACCCACAGCGTTTCTACCCCATCCCGTACCCAGCCTGGAGCCGGTACTACGACGTATGGGACAAAAACCCCGATTTCAACCACTCCTACGCGCTGCACTTGTGGAACTTCATGAACCGCAACCGGAAGGCTGTGGTCGCTGGCAGCAACACGCTGGCCGAAAAACTGTACAAAACTTACTGCCCCACCACGTATGAGGACCTGATCAAAAACGCAGAGCTGAGGGACTTCTCAAGCTACGAGGACTCTGTGTGACGTGTGGTGAGAAGAAGGGGAGTGATTCTTCCAGACTTCCCTTGTCCCATGGCCAAAACACAGTCACCGCTGGTGGCAGCAGCTGGGCTCTGCAGGAGAGAGAGACCTTTTCATAACCACTGTCCCTGCTCCCCCGGACACTAAGGAGCATATGCAGAGCGGTGGTGGTTACCCATCGGACGTAGCCTCCACTGACATAAGGACACCTTTGCATGAGTGGTTTAGGAAATTAGGTTGTTTCCTCATAGGTGCTCAGAAACCAAACCTTACTTAGTCAAACGGACGTGTGGGCCTTTCTGGTGAGCTTTCTTGAGGGGGAAGGTTCCTGAAGAGTTGTGTTGGCCACTTGAGAGGGATTTCAAATGTACCTCTTGGCATTACTGGCAGCTACAAGTGTGAGGAGTTGCAGACACAATGGGCCTTGGACTGGGCTGAGGGCTCTGAGCAAGTGTAATGCGAGCGTATAGCAGAGGATGGACGACAGTCATTGCTGATGAAAAGTAGCCCAAACTACTGTCTTCATTAATCTGTGTGTTTTTCTCACGTGAACTTTATACCCTACGTTTTCGAGAGGGACCTATCACTGCAAGTGAAAATAAAATGGGTAGTAATCCACCACTCCTTCGAGCTTGCTTTCGCCTGGAAAAGTCCTCCTCCTTTTAAGGATGTTTGCAGTCCTGCACCTCTACTTTGGCTCCTTTCAGGAAGGGGCTGCCTGTGCCCAGCCCTGGGGTCAGTTCTGGCCACAAGGTGTTGCCTCCTGAAGGGGAGGTGCTGGGGCACCAAGAACTGATGGCACCAGCCTGCAGGGACTCCCAGGTCCCACTGAAATCAGTGGATTTCAGCTGCCCTGAAAATGGGGCACAGCAGCTCCAGAAAAGTCCTTTCTGGAGGCTTTAGGAAGGTCACCCATCTCCAGACATGTCGCCTGCTTTTGCTTTCCCTCTCCATTCTGTGAGATTTTGCAGTGCCTGTTGCATTTGTCCTGTTCTGTCTTGCTGGCCTCCTTCTCACCCTGGAGGTGCTGGTTCCTTCAGGCCTTGCTATTGCTGAGAGCCAGGATTCCCATGGGCCACGTCTCCCCACCAGCCTCTCTGACTTCTCTCCATGCAGCTCCATTTTTAGGGCCACTGCGAAAGAGAAAGGCCCCGTTTAATCCTAACAGGCTACCCAGTGACATTTTTTTCCTGCAAGAAAGCAATGCATCCCCTTGCATTTACTCCCTCCCCTCCCCGAGGTAAAGCAAATCCACCTAACACCACCATGAAAAGCCCAGCTTGCAAATCTCTTCTGCGTCTGTCTGAGCAGCTGTTTTTAGGTTGGGAGCAGAAAGGCGGGGGCGGGTGGCTTGCCCGTCATCGAGTGTTTGCCATCTGTACAATGCTATCTTCTGTAAACACAGCAGCTAATGAGCGTGCTGCAATCTGCAGCCTGGCTTCTGCACCCAGAGATGGCAGCAGGATTAATCGGGAGGAGAAAGCCCTCTGCGCACGTGGGGTTTATGCAGTCAGGTGCCGGGCTGGGGTCCCACTCCAGCCCCACGGCTCGAGCCCCATCCGTCCTCATTAAGCACTGAAGTCGATCAGTGTAAGGGCAGAAGGCACCAAGCCAAGCTGGGGGTTGTCAGAGCACCAGCGTGGCATGGGGGGATATTTTGCTCTTTCCTTCCCCGGTGTGAAACTCTCACGGCTCAGCACGGGGCCACGGAAGGCTGGTTTTGCCCAGCTGTGGCAACGGGAGCTGCTTTTTCCCCGTGCTTTCGAGTTTCACAGGCCGGGGGAAGGACGGGCGGGGTGTAGGGTTACAGCACGGGAAGTCCTCCCTGCTCCGCGGGGCTGCGGACAGCCCCTCGCTGCCCTGTCCCATCCCTGTCCCAGCTCCTCACTTCCTTCTCGCTCTGTCTCGAGCAGCAAGTGAGTATTGCCTTTTTTTTTTTTTTTTTTTTTTTTTTTTTTTTTTTTTTTTTTTTTTTGCTTTTTCGGCCCCCTCTCCTCCAGCTGGGGAGGGGAGGGAGGGACGGCGCTGGGGGATGTGCTCAGGCTTGAGCCGCTCAGGCTCTCGGGGCGTTAGCTCATGCGAAAAACATTTCCGAGGCTCCTCTGGGCTGAGTTCTGGCGAGAGGAGAGGCTGAGGAAGGGAGGGAGGTGAATGCTGCTTGCAGGCAGGGCCCGGGGAGCTGCTTGTGGGCAGGGTCCGGGTTTCCTGACCCCTCTGCTCCGTGGTCAGTGCTGCTCCACCAGCGCTTCGGTGGAGCTGCTTTGTGCACAGTGGAGTGTAAATCGTGCAGGTGAGCACCTCTCACTAAGCTCAGCTGGATGGTCCTCGCTGCTACCTCTGTGAGGGACCCTCATCCCTCGTGGCCGGTGTCTTCAGCACCCAGCAAGTAAAATCTGAGTCCCAGTGAGGGGACATCAACGTTTCCCTGGTGGGCCAGGAGGGTGGCTTCTACCAGCAGCTCCGTTGCATCTGCTGATGCCGCACTGCATTGCAGAGTGGAAGGCAAAGTGCTTTTACACCAGCTAGGGACATACCCAAGGCAAATTCAAGCAAGAACTGAGGAGAAGGAATAAGCCTACAGAGCTGGGTTCCTGCCTTGCCTGCTACAGTGGTTTCAGCGCGCCCCAAAGCTGTGGTTGCACCACCTGTGACTTGACGTGTGGCATTTTGTAGGAAACAGGGGAAGCCCACCGGGCTGCGGCACCCACGGGCATGCCCGAAGCAGGTGATGGGGCAACCTCAGCCACGCTGCTAAGCAGCAGGGCCAGGTTAAACACTGCTGGCTTTGGTGCATGAAGGCCTTGTTAATATTAACAAGGTTGTGCAACACAGCCTGCCTCCCAGGGCGTGCGGGAGATTGCTAGGGGCGGTTATTAATTAGCATCCCAGAGAACAGGGAAACGTCTGGAAGGGAGGGGACTGGGGTTGCTGCTGTCTCCTTTCCCCTTCCAGACCCCGTTTCCAGGCATTTCACAGAAACTCAGCCTCCTTTAGGCGTGGTTGGTTCGTGGCCCGGAGCCTCACCTGCAGCAGCCACGTGCTGTTCCCCAGCAGATCTACGCAGTTTGTGGCCGTGAGTCAGGGCTATATTTAGACCTATATATACGTATGAGTGTGCATATGTACACACGCACTTTGTTCAGAGTGTTCTGGTTGTCTCACACTGGAGTGCTGCTAATAGCATATATATACACACACATACATATAACAGCAGTAATAGTGCTAGTGATCTTTACTGGCCATACCAGCCTGGGAGGGCTTGCTGACATGGTGATTTTAGGTGCACAGCAAAGAAGATAAAGTGAATAAAGCCTAAAAGGAGCCTGTGGTTACCTTCATGTCACGCTGATGTGAAGCCCTCCTGAAGGCTTTCTAACCCAGCTGACCAAAGAGAGGCAGCAATGTGAACAGGCTCGTGCAGGGCAGAGGAACAAGAGGGGACTTTGCAGAGCTTGCAGTGGGTTTGAACATGCTGAGTTGGACCATGAGCAAACAAGCCTTGCAAGGAACTGGGGAAAAAATGATCAAAAAATGATGACATTATCCCAGGATACGTGCAGGCACTGCAAGGCTGGCTCAGCTTGAAAGCCCCTTGCTCATGCTCTGTCCTGCCTGTGCCACTGTCACTATACGTGCCTGGTGAGACCAAGCCCTGAGGAAAAACACAGGGTCTGGAGCATCCCACTTGCACTTCTGGGGACGGAATTGTGGCCAAAAAAAAGCTGTAATGCTAACCATTGCCCCATCTGAGTTAGCAGAGGAGACCACACCAAAGCCCACATTTTTTCAGCATCTCCCTGGGATGCCAGACCCAGCGTGTCCCCATCACGCGAGCGCAGAAGCAGGGCCAGGAGTGGCGACACGGCTGCATGCAGCACACCCAGCAATGCCTTGCCCCCATCCCGCCCGAAAATAGGGTGAGCGGCCCCCCAGCAAAGAGCGAGGATTTAAAACAAGGCGTCCTCGAGGTGGCCAGAGGGTGGCCTGCAGTACGTGGGGCAGCTGCAGACACAAACTCTTAGCACAAAGCATCACAGCTTGGTTGAATTTGTAAATGTTTCACAGCAGCTTGCCTGTGCACCGCATGGGGCAATTTCACGGGTTTAAAGCTATGTGTTTTAAATATAATTACTTAATTATTGCTTAGGAAGCAGCTAGAAAAATGGATGAACACTGCTTCTGGAAGCGATCTAAGTCAGAGCAAGGTAACACAGAGGGAAGCAGCGCTGTGATTTTTGTGTGACCAGTGTTTACCACGTACTGTTTGAAAGCAGGCTCTTTTCCTAAAACGTGTAAGTCAAGGAGGTTGGGTAAAGGAGGATACAAATTCGTTCGCAACACTTTATTTTAAAGCATGGCAATGTGATGGTTTTAGAAAACTTTCCCTTACCAAGAGCAGATGGTAGATAAACTGGAAGATTTTTTTTTTTTTTTCAGAGTTTGGCAAAAGCAGTAGATAGCAGCTGCGGAGAGGGAGAAAAGAAGAAGGTTTTGTGCTTGCTCCCAGGTAGTATGAGCACTGACCTGCTCCCCACCATGGTAGGGCATCCAGTAGAGCTGGAGGGCAGCAGCGTAGCCAACCTTAACACATCTCTTCTCCCTCCCAGCCCTTTTCCACAGGCATTTCCAGCCTGTACACGGGGCCGTGGGGATGCTGGGCACGGTCCCAGGGTTCACTGTCCCAACCCACGTCCCCTGCTTCCACTTCCAGCCCCGCCGGGCTGGCGTGGACTGGCGTCGCTTCAGCGCCGTGGACGTGGAGCGGGTGGCCCGGGAGGTGGATGTGGCCACGCTCCAGGAGCACATCACCAGTGTCACCTTCTGCAACCTGGACGGGGAGCAGTGCCCCCACTGTGGGCAGCCGGCGGACCCTGTGCTGCTGAAGGTGCTCAAGATGGCCCAGCTGAGCATCGAGTACCTGCTGCACTGTCAGGAGCACCTGGGGAACAGCCTGGCCACGCACGCCCAGCGCCTCCAAGCCACCCGCGCTGAGCTGGCCCGAGCCCAAGACCTGGTGTCGGAGCAGGCAGCGCAGCTCCAGGGAGCCAAGGAGGAGAACAGGAGGTGGAAGAAGCTGATGGCCACCCAGCAGCTCCTCCTGCAAGCCGGCCCCAGCAGCTACTGCAAGGTGCGTGGTGGAAAGGTGCAGAGCGCGTCCCCTGTGGGATGCTCTTTGCTGCATCCCAGTGCTGGCTCATTGCCTCCGTGGAGACTGCGAAGTCCTTGTCAGACCAGGGGCTCCCTTCTAGGGGATGTGCAGGGACAGGGGGTGAGAGCTGCACAGGCTGCAGGAGAGGAGGCCGGAAAGGGCTGGCCAGGGAGATCTTGTGAGATCCGTGTGTCCTGGGGGATATCTCGTGCCAGGGAGACTTGGACATCCTCCCGCCCACTGAGGGGTTTCTGGAGGTTCCTGGTTTTGGTGGTGGTTTTGGCTGTTATCTTCCCACGGAGGTTTTCCCAACCTTTCAGCAGAGAGACTGCCAGCAGTGCCTTTGAATCCACATCCTCTCCGTCACCAAATCAACCCGCTTGCTTACTCCTGGAGGTCAGACGGCCCCCAGACCAGGTGGTTCAGGTTCATGCCCACAAACACCGCTCTCCCTTCCTGCATGGCCTGAGCAGACCCCGTTACGAGCAGCACCTCACTGCTGCTTTGCTTATGCTGGTCTGCTGGGGAAAGTCTTGCCTTGTGCTTTCTCCTGAACCTTAACGGGCTTCTCCTTTGGCTCCTGCCAGAAGAAACTCCTAACACCTATGTACATCCGACACAACAGCCACATCCCTCGAGGTCTCCCCCTTTGCTTTATGGCAACAAACCCTTGCCATGCCAGGGGTGAGGGGAGAGCCCCTTTCTGGTTCTGGCAGTCCTCCAGCTGACTCTCCCCCCCTCCCCAGTGCTACCTCTGTGACAAAGCCTTCGTGAGCGACGTCTTCCTGCGAGCCCACGTGCAGCGCCGGCACGCGGAGGCCACCGAAGCAGGTGAGCACTGGGATGGTTTCCCTGCGCTTTCCTACAGCTTTTCATTTCTTCTCTGTTCCTGTGGATATTTATAAATGGTTTCTACTCGCTGCCGCTCCCTGAAGCACAGGCAGGGTGTGTGGTCAGACACAAGACTGCAGGCACCCTTACAGCCCGTCTCTGCACCTTGGGCTCCCCGAGGACCTTCCCTACCCGTGGGGATGGAGCCAAAGTGGGGTCTGGGAGAGTGTTTTGTTGAGTGGCAGAAGGGTTCACCTTTTCTGCTCCTTTTGGCAAGGAATTGATGCTCTGGGACTTGGCAGATCAAAAATCTTTTGCTCTTTGCTGGCAGGTTGAAACCCCAGCCCGGGGCTGATGCAACACAACAGGTTTGTCTTTGCTCTGGAGGCGCCTTCCTGGGCGCAGCCCAAGACGTCCAAGCAGGGCACTTCAGCTGCTGCAGACAGCCAGCCCAGCGCAAAGCCGCGCTGCTCCTCTAGCCTCTAATCTCTCCAAGTTTATCAAAAAAATAAATAAATCAGAGGCCACTTTTCTCATGTTTTTTCCTGCAGCTGAGCCAGCTCCTTCTGCAGCCTGACACCCTGCGGCGAGTTTGCTCAGTGCTTTGGTGGGGTGTTGCTGGGTGTTGCTGGGTTTTTCTGGGTGTTTCTGTCACCTCTCCAAAGCAAAATCCCGGTAGGAGCTGGCAGATCGCACCCTTGCTCACGGTGCCTCTGTCTCCCCAGGCTTTGCAGAAAGGCAGAAGGTGAAGCGGGTGGAGCAAATGGAGCAGGAGGTTGAGGAGCTGAAGGAGAAGCTGCGTGAGACACAGCAGCAGCTGGCAGCAGAGAGGGAGGCGGAGAAGCTGCACAGGGAGCAGGTATGGAAAAAAGGGGAGAAGCGATGAAACATGGGACATGTTTAAGCACAGGTGAAAAAGGCACCGAAAAATGTTATATGGTAGGGATTGTATCTATTTATTTGGAAAATTTGCCCCAGAAGTTTCCTGTGGGAAATGTGAAGTGGGGGTAAGTGCTGCACCTATCTAAGTGTGCCTGCCCGAGGCTGTGCCACCTCGTCCTCCAGTTGTGTGCGGTGCTGGGTGCCCCAGGAGCATCGCTGCTCATGTGGCTGGTCCAGGGCAGAAGCCCCAGCCCTTGCCCAACATGGATGCTGCTGCTCCTCAGCCAGGACCTCTCCTGCTCCATTTTTTTGCCCTCTTTAGGAAAAAGAGAGAGCTCACCAGCGAGAAGAGGAGAGCAGGAGAGATTTGGAAAGGTGGAAAGAGGAGGAGAGGACGAAGCTGCACGCAGAGATGGATGGCCTGAGGCAGCTCTTCCTTGGGGAGCTGAAGGATGTTGCCAGCAGGAGCAGTGCAATGGAAGGGGTGAGCCAAAGGGACAGCAAGGGGACATCTGCGCTTGCTGCCTCGTGTGATCCAGGTGGCCTTGCAGGTTCACAGCCTGAAGAGTCACCTGTTTTCCTGGGGCATGCATGCACTTTGGGGTTGGAGGCAGCAGCTGGCTGAGGTGGGACTCCCTGGGAGGAACACAGAGCCTCCTGAGACCCCCTGGGACAAGCTGCTCCTTCTTTTCCACACTGCAGAAACTGCAGGAGCTGCAGGCCAGAGAGGCAGCAGTGTCCAGGCTGGGGACCCTGCAGGACGATGACTCCGAGGAGATGCAGTGGCAGACACCAAGCCGGACAGAGCAGGAGAGGACAGCAGTGCAGGTGAGCAGTGTCCTGTGTCCTCAACCCTGCCGCACATCCCAGGAGGTGTGCTGGATGGAGATGGACCCACATCCGTGCACCTCTGTGTGCATCTGCTCCCTCTGGTCTCAGCATGGTTTCTGCTAGCAATGAGCCCAGAAATGGGACCTGGCGGACACCAAGGGCATGCCAAGGTCCCAGGTCAGCCCTGGGAAACCCATCTTCACTGGAGCACGGTGGCAGCTCACTGCATGGAAAAGCATTTGAAGTACCAAATAAGCATAAATATTTATTTCCCCATGCATCAGCTGCCTCCTCGCCCTCTAAAAACATCCGAACAAGGCCTTGGCACACACAGTGCCTCTCAGTGTTGAGTGCGTTGGGAAAGGCACCGCTGTTATGGTGGCGGGCACCCTTCAGAACCCAAAGAAACGGGATTTCTCCATGTATGAATGCATTTGTACCCATGCGTTGCATTTGCCCATGAGGACCCCGCAGCCCAAGGAGGGAGATGTGGGTGTGTTTAATTTGGCAGTGGACAGAAGGGAGGCAGGCGCTGAAGGACCTGCGGAGGGAGCACCCAGACATCCTTGACACCTTGCTCAGGTGCCAAAGCACCTCACTCAGAAAAGGCCTTTGTGGTTTCTCTCCATTTCTGTTTCAAATCCCAGAGATAGAGGTCTTGTCAGAAAAGCTGGGGGAGACCCTCTTTGCAGGTCAGCTTAATGCCTCCTGATAATGGGAAAGAACGAGAAGTGACCTTGGCTGGATTTCAAAGCCCAGGTCAAGAGAATACAGTTATTTTATTATAAAGGGGAAAGACTACATGAAATGCAGCAACCAAAACTCTGTCCTGTCACGGCTGATGAGAAGACATAGGCTTGCCACCAGCAGATTTTGAAGCTGGCCATATGTCTTCTGCAAGGTCAGTGACGCCCTTTGGAGGACACCTCCCTGGGGGTGCCAGGATGACCTGATTGGGCTCACGTGGTCACCCAAAGTGTTTAAGCAGATGTCTGTTGGATTGTAGATCACCAGAACAGTTTGCATTACAATTTGGAGCATCTTTTGCTCATTATCTGATCCGAGAATAGCACAGAGGTACAACAGCCTGGCAGCTGCTGTGCGGTGGTTGTACCATGGAGCAGTATTGCCTTGCGGGTATGGTCTGCTTAAAGCAAAAAGCATTTGGGGGTGTATGTGCCCAGTTTAGGCTCCTGCTGTTTTCTGCTCCTTTTATGGTGTATTTAATAGTAATACTCCCCAAGGAGAGGAAAAGTCACCCAGAAGTGTCGACAAAGAAATGACCTTTGAATGATGCACAGTCTGTTTCTTTACAGACCAAGCTGCTGTCTGCAAACAAGCCTGAAGGTAACGATTGCTTTTTTAAGGTGAATCAGTTTGGGTCTAGATCAATTTTTCATAGCTAGGAGCCCTTCAGAGCATGCCGTCTTCTCTGTCTCCCACTACAAAGGCGTGCCATGGAGTTCCCTCCGGGGAGCTGGCTGTGTGTCCTTTACCTGAAGGCACGGAGCAGACATCCTCCAGCCTCCTGACTGCCTGCTGCAACAGCACGGACCACAGCTCCGGCTGCCAGCAGAAAACCCCCTGTCTCTTTGTGTGTTTTTTTTTGGCGGTGCTGCTGCTGAGCACCCGGGGCTTTCCCTCAAGGATGCTCTCCGAGGGTTGGGGCCAGACGTGGGCCATCCATGGACCCCATGGGGACAGATGTGTCAGAGCTTTTCCTTCAGTGAAATGAGGATGTTGGAGCTCGCTTTTGTGCTCGCCTTGGCCCTCACAGGTTGTTTTCATTCCTGCAGTGACCCGGCAGGTGACCAAAGTGCTGGCTGCTGAAGAATCCTCAGAAGAAGGTGGGCACCAGGGGTGAGACCGTCTCTGTCTTGGGAACACCAGGACGAAGCTGGCATTTGGCTTTTGGGGTGTTGCACAGTGAGGGTGAGGGGTGGTGGCACATGGTGGGGTGGGGACACGTACCCCCATGCAGCACCATGACCAGCCCCGCGGGGAATGCCTCACCCCAGAAAGCTGCCCCAGGCAGCTGCTGCGCTGTGGGTGGGATTTTGGAAAAGCTGTGGCTGGGAACGACTCACGCTGGAGGTGGAAGGCACCTCAAAGGGGACCAGGGACCAGCTGGCTCTGCAGGGCGCAGCCGGTGCCTTACTGCTCCCACCTTCACTGCAGACAGGGAGGAGGATGCCCTGGGTGGGAGGCAGAGGCTGTTGGAAGCCCTGAGGAGAAACCCAAACCTCCTGAAGAAGTTTCGGCCCATCCTGGAGGAAGCGCTGGAGGAAAAACTGGAGAGCATGGGCATCACGAGGGTAAGTCTGTCCTTTCGCTGCCGGCACTTGCAGTGCCAGCCCTGAGCCGGTGCAGGGATGCAAGGAGCGCTGCGAACAGATTAATTATTTTGGAGCAACCAAAACACTAGCGGGGAGCAGTCACAGCCTGAGAGGCAAACGGGAAGGTGGAGGCAGAAAGCACATGGTAGTGCAGGGAATAAACCGCCTCTGAGGCTGGTTATTAATAAATATCCAGCAGCTCTTTCTCGCAAGCAGCCTTTCATATGCTAAATCACCCAGGGCTCCCTCTCTTCCAGGGAAGGAGGGTGTGTGAGGGCACGGCAGCCTCTGTCACGGGGATTTCGAGAGGACTTTTACTGGTCCTTTTCATGCCAAGCATATTAAACAGGACCTCCTATGAGTCTTGTCGAGCTCCTGGCAATGCAACACCACCACCTAGCACCTTGCTGAGCTGGTGCAACAGCAGACGGTAGCTAAAGCCTCCTCGTGCTACTGTTTGCATGGGATAAGAGCATTGCACTGGGGAAACGATGGGCACTGGGCCCTTGGGGTTTGGGCAGGTCTTGGGATGGAGCTTGGAGGATGCTCATGAGATATGGGCAATGCTGGAGATGGCTCGTGTCACTGCCCGGTGCTGTGGGAGGACAGCTTGGCCACCCTCTGCTTTAGGTGGTGACCGGGATCTCCACTCAGACCTACCAGCACCTCCGGGCCGTGGTCAGGCTTCAGCAGCAGCAGAGGGCTGTGAAATTTCCTGGTCTCCTCCACCTAAGGAGTGAGCTGATCCAAGCGGTGATGAAGAAAGTCAAGCAACGCAAGAAGCCTGGCATTGCTGCCCCTCGGCAGCTCTCCATCATCCCAGGTGAGGCGACCTGTCCCTACAGAGCGGCCATGGGGACCTGTGGCCACCTGCTGATGGCCGTGGGATGCTGTCCCCTTAGGCAGCAGGGCAGCCCGTGGGCAGCTGGCAGCTGCATCCCTTCCCGTGGAGCTGTGC
Organism: Oxyura jamaicensis; assembly: GCF_011077185.1. Lineage (NCBI taxonomy): Eukaryota > Metazoa > Chordata > Aves > Anseriformes > Anatidae > Oxyura > Oxyura jamaicensis. The sequence goes on from NC_048901.1 coordinate 10,653,833, forward strand.
CAGCGCCAGGCCCCCATTTCTGATTCACCTGCTGTGCCCTGTGCAGGGACAGCCGTGTCCACAAGGGAGAAGCCCGTGGAGAGACGCCTGGTTGCAACCACACGGAGACCAGCTGGTGGGGTCAGCTCCTCCCAGCCCTGAGCTCAACATCTCCCAGAGCCACCGGGAAACTCCAGGTATCTCATGTGAATGGTCTCAGGGATGGTCTTGGACGTAATTTCCAGGAAAATAAGGTTTTTGAAAATAAGGTAGTGCCACAGGATCATCCCTTTGCAAGGAGCTCAGACTTAGAGCAGTGGAGACCTGGCCACTGGTCCCTTACCCACACAGAGACGTGCGTCCTTCCCCTCTTGTTTGTCCATCTGTCCTCTTTGGGGGAAAGAAAAACAATGTTCGTGCAACTGGTATCAAAACACCAAGTGTTAGAGAGTCAGATTAAGAAAAGGTCTCTGGAAAAAATCCCAAGATAATTGGAGTGATGCAATGGTGAAATTATTAAATTACTGAATATGCCTTAAACAACCTCAGTTTCTGAGGGAGAGCTGATATAATTAAAGGGTGGCCAGTGTCAGCATCATGTTGCTTTTTTAGAGAGGGGGAAAAAAATTGGAGGGGAGGGGGATTTTACCAGAGGAAAATCTTTTTTAAAAATTATTTTTTTTAATTGCAGTGAGGATGAAATTCTTGCCTTTATCTGGCAAAGTGAAAAAAAGAAGTGGAGATTTCTGGAACAATTTGCAAGCCATGGAAATAGAGAGAGGGTCTCCTGCGTGGCATCCTGATTCAGCTGGGTTTTTCCATCTGCGCTAATTTTGCAAATACAGGATGAGCATCCTGCCCAGATGCCCCCCTTCACTCTCCCCGGGCTCAGTTTTCAGGTGACAGCAGTGACCTGGAGACCTCCTCCCTGGGACCTGGCCAAGCCACCAGCACCGGTGGCTGGTGACACAGGAGTGAGGGTCCCCGTTCAGCCAAGCCCTGTGTGAGGGACGCTTGGTGGTGGCAGGGAAATGACAGTCCTCTGCCAGCAGCCACTGGATGGTGCCACAAGACCAGGAACGAGCTGCAGCGCAGCATCCCGCCGTGCCAGGAGCTTTCAGCAGCATCCCCTGGGCTGGGGCCACCCGCTCCCACCAGGCCCGGTGCCTGTGGCTGCTGTACCTGTTGACAAGCCCAAAGAACAGCATGGGAGGGAGAGAAGGCAGCTCTCCTTGACCTTGTGTCCCTCTCTGCCTGCTCTCCCGAGGATCCGAGGAAGACCCTGGCCCAAACACAAGTGAGCAGAGGAGCAAGCCCCAGCTGCGGTTTCCTTCCTCCTTCCTTCTTGAGTGAGAACCCCAACCCAAAGGATGACCCTCTGCAGCATCACCAAGTGAGGCTGGCTCTGCTTGTAATGCTCGTTGGTGTAAATGAAGTGTGTTTTCGAAATTCTCTCTGGCTTTTGTACATCTGTAGCAGGGCGTGAGGTGATCTTGATCCCTCCAGAGCACAAAATTTTAAAAATGCAGCTCCTCAACTTCTCTGTTTTCCAATCCACTCCACCACCAGTTCAAATTTCTATCTTTGCCTGTTCCTAAGCGCAAACATTTGCACGTGCATTTTAATGCTAGGGAGCAGAAAGCCTGGCCAGGGCTGAGCAGAACAGGGTGAATTCATTTCATTCCATCATGTAGCAGAAGTGCCTTCCAGATAACGGCCTGCCAACATGCAAAAGACCACCACGTAATTTGTAAATCCACAGGTCCCCAGGGATGTATGCAGTCCGCTGTGTGCATATACTCTCCCACATTGTGTGGGTCTGTACGTACAAACCTTGAAAAGGAATTGGTCATTTTAATCTTTCAAGGTGAAATAAGAACTATACCTGGTTTGTGTTATTCTTTCTTTAGAATGCTTTTGCCAGACATGTTACTTTATGGCTAATTTAACAAATGTTTTTCTTTTTGGTGAGTGGTGCTTGTAAGGAGAACTGTTTTTAATTAATTGAATAAAGGGGGGATGTTTTCATGCCATTCAGAGAACTGGAGTCAGTATCTCAGAAAAAAAAAAAAAAAAAAAAAAAAAAAAAGAGCCTTTTACCTGTAAAATAGGTGGAGGTAGGAGCAACCGTTTGCTCCTGTGTAAGGGGTGATAAGAAAGGCAATTCACACACCTCTGGGCTGTGCTGGCATGATCCACAACTGATGGGAAAAGACATTTTCTGCTCCAGAGAGTAAACAGCAGGACCAGGACAGCCAGCAGAAGCTGTTTCACCCCTACTACGTGGCAAGCTCAGTGTCAAGGCTGTGCCTTGCCCTGCACCTCCCTCTCCCAGCAGCTTCCCTTCCCTATGCCAGAGAATCAAAGAAATCAAGCTGTGCCACCAACTGATGGCCAGACCTCAGGGTGTGCAGCTCCTGTACACGTTCACCTGCAGACAAATGCAGGAACCAGGCTTGTGTTCATTTTTCCAGCAGTTCTCGTGCCTGCAGTGCTTTCCAGCTGCTCCAAGGAGCTTCGGGCACTCAACACTGAGCCCAGATGGTGCCAGGCAGGTGGGGGAAAAATTGCCTAAGATTGGGAAACTCCAAAAGTACCCTTGTGCTAAAAGAAACAAATATATAGATATACACATGGTCAAGGCATTTTTGTTTCAGACTGAATGTTTTGAGCCAGCACGGTCCATAGGAAATGGCTCTCCAGGTGCTACAGGCTTCAGTGAGTATAGGGGGAGGACAAACAGTGGACGTGGAAGAGCCATGGGTTAGCACAGGCAATGGGAGAGGATGGAGGTGTTTTTTCTCTTGTGTTATGGACTCCTACCTCCAGGAAAATATGATTCTTCCCGTGCCTCCTTTTAGCGTGCTGTCCTCAATGGGCTACAGCAGTGGGGACCTGCCGTGAGCCCTGTGCCCGCAGCAGTGCTGTGCAACCCTGCTGTGCCGCGCGATGCCAAAGCACCAGGGATGCTCCAGAGCAGGCAAATCACCACAGTCAGGGGGATGTAAAACAAAACCAACTGAAACAAAGCCAACAGAAAGCGCGTGGTGGCAGGGAAAGTCAGAAGTGCAAGCAGGGATTCTTGCTCGCAGCTGGGTTTCAATAGGCAGACAGGTGTCCTGATAATTCCTCCACACAAAGATGTCTTTGTAACTGCATTAAGGAAACAAATTTGGCTTCTCCCGTGGGAGAGCCAGAGCAGAACAAAAGCTGACTCCAAAATGCATTTCCCTTACCCTGTAAAAACAAGATGTTGCAATGCCACGAAACAACACAACTTTAACAGCGAAACAATGGGGAGGCTGCTGTGGGCAGAGCTGTTCCATGCAAACCACAGCCGTCCTGCATGCTGCCACCTCCTCCAGCACCTTGCAAAGCCCCAAAATGCATCCTCTCCCTCTCCATCCTTTGCACCTGCTCTTCAGGTCAAATCCTGCCCAGATGTGGGCTATGGTTTTGCCTTTCCTCCAGTGCAAGCAGCCTAGTGCTCACCCCTCTGCCCTGACCCACCAGCCCCAGGCAGGTGGCCCAAGCCCTCTCTTGCCCAAACTGCTCCCCTTAACTTCCCACAGGGCTTTGTTTTCCTCCCCCTCATTTTTTTGACCTTGTCTTCAGTTTATCATAGCATGGGAAGTTCTGCAGAGTCTTCACCAGTTTCTGAGCCTAGTTTTTCACACTAGAAGCATCCCCTTTGGCTTCCTCCTCTCTGGAGTCCCTGGGTGAAGCAAGTTCAAAGCCAGCAGTGTGAAGGAATAGCCAGTTTAAGGAAGGAGAAACCATGCAAATCAGGGGTCCCCTGTGGAAATGGGACCGTTGCACTGCCACGTCACACTGGATGGTCTATGAAAAACCCGAGGATGGACTGGCAAAACCAGCTGATGCATGCACAGGCAGCTTCCATATTGCAGATACTGTGACATGGCCATACCATTAAGGACATCCATGGGGCACACGCGTGACCCCCTTCCATGGGTCAATGAAGCACAGATCCACTGAAGTTGCCTATTGGGCCCTAGCCAGGAGCCTAATCCCACTGGAGCGTAATGCTCTTTGAAAGAATATATTTTGTGTTTTGTTTCTCTCCGTGACATTTGTCTTCATGGGACGCCATTTATTGATAATGCTCTTATAAAGCGTGAATATGTGTTGGACAATTAGCAGATAATCAAACCACAGCACTAACGATCTGTGAATGCGATGCAATGCTCCCAAATAACACAAAGCTGAAAAAAAAAAATAAAGGAAAAGAAAAATCCTATCAAATTTATTCAGCTGGAATATCTCACCCAGAGAGCTATTCTCCCATAATATTTGGTGCAAGCATGGTGTCATAAATCTTAGTGCTATTAATCCATAGACTCATTCATCTCTGTTCAGCTATATAAAAGCAATAACCTTGTCACTATAGGAAGGAAGATTGGGCTTTTAATTGCATATAGATTTCAGGAGAGTTCTTATCTCATAGTCCAATTTGTAGCTTCAGATATGGGTCTTTGCTTCCCTTGGTCAAAGTCCATGCAAATCTGCCGTGCTCTCATAGACTTATAAATGTTGCAGAAGCTCAGAAAGAACCTATACAGAGCTCTGCTGGCAGATAATACACACAGCCTTTTCAGTGTCTGCTTTATTAGACAAGCCTATATTTAATTAGCTGCTTTGAAGCAGGATGTGCGCTTTCAGAGGATGATAAAATTCATGGAAACAAAACCATTGCTGAGTGCGGGCACACACACCCTCACATCACCAACCACACTTTTTTCTCCAACTCATCTCCCTTGGCCCTGCGACTCTACCAAATGCACCCCTTGCCCCACGGTTTGTTGTCAATAAAGGCAAAATAATTGGCAGGAGGTCTTCTGTCCATCACCAGTGCCAGCTGCAGGAGGAAATGCATGATTTCTTCATAGGACAAAGAGGTCCAGAGGAGATGGGCTCCTGTTACTTCCAAGCTTCTGAGGAACAAACCTCCTTGTTGCTTCTCAGAGGGTGATTGCACTTTCAGGAAGCTTGAATACTATTTTTTTGTTTGTTTGTTTGTTTTCCAAAATTCTAACAAATAGGAATTTCCTCAGTGTAACCCTATCACTTTTAGCCAGCAGGGCTTTAGAGGAAAGCTTGGAAATGGGAATTTTGCTCTCACTAAAGACCAAGAGCTTTCTCTAAGCAGAGGGTTTCAGGCACAGGGCTTTCAGGAGTCAAATCAGCTTGGAAGGAGATATTTGTGTCTGTCTTCTGAGGCAGGGAAACACCAAGTGCTTTCTGCTGAGGAAAGGCAGCTCCATGGCTATGGGTGCTGCTTCTCCCCATGCAGTCACCCCCCAGTGCACGATGCTCACCATTTGTGGCTGTGCCCACGTGGTGGTGCCCACCACGAGACCGGGTCCTGTATGGCCAGCTCAGAACCAAGAGGGGAGCATCTGTAATATCGGGTGCTGCTACATAACAGACAAGCTCATAAATATATTATTCTTGCCTGCAAGAATACCGATGTTTTTTTTTTTAACACTGCAAATTTCCAGCCAAGGTAAGGAAATGAATACTGGTGCTGGAAGATTAGAAATCTACTGAGGGCAGGAATCGGAGGATCCAGCTCTGCTTCGGCTTTCTGCCACTCTCCATAATGCTCCTGCCCGCAATCTTGTCATCTATATGCCTGCTCCCATCTAAGTGAAACTGAGAGATAGGCAGCTCAGTGTGTTTGTCAGAGTATCTGTGTTGCATAAAAATAAAATGCAACTTTCAGAACTGTGTCCTTGTAATTTTATGTGTGCTCTTCTCTTCTTTCTCTTCTCTCTTCTCTTCTCCTCTCCTCTCCTCTGCTCTCCTCTCCTCTCTCTTCCCTTCTCCTCTCTTTTTTTAGTTGTTCTAATACAGTTTTAGTGCATTATGAAATGCACTAAGTATGAAGTGCACTAAATGAAAAAGTATTTTTTTTCCCGAGTACTCTTCTGTATTTTTCATTACCCTGTGTACCTCTACCTAACCACCACTTAAGTGTTTCCTATCTAAATTAAACATTCCTGTGCTTTTCAGCCCCTTTCCAATGGAAGCTGGCAGGAGTAAAAGCATACCAGCAATATTTTTTTTTTGCCCTCCTAAGAACAATGAGGTATTTAGAAGTGTTTAATTGCTCTCTTGAAAGGCAGATGCTGGGCTGACCAAAGTGGTCCCAACCCCCAAAAGCCCTGGGTACCTGCTGAGCTGCACTCAGACACCTGGGGAGTTCAAGGAAGATCTTTTGATTTTCCAGCTGGGAAAACCCAGCAAATGCTTTAAGCAGATGAATCTGGTTCAGGAGCAGCTGCCTGCAGCTCTCCCAGCAGCTTTTCCACAGTGAGGGCAAATATTCCTACATGGGGCAAGTTTGGCTGAGCAAGAAAGCTGGCAGTTTCTGTTCATGGCGAGGAAAGAACAAATGAAAACAATGATCTGGGGTCGTAAAGGCCTTTTTTTTTTTTTAATACTAAAGTAAAAAATATAAACAACCAACAAAACAAAACAAAAACCAGCATGCAGAAAAAAGGCAAAAAAGCTAAGTCTATACTGAGATGTGGGGGAAAATCCACCAAAAAGACTATATATTTAATTTTAAAGAGGACAAGGTTTCTCTTTGCACAACTGAAGTGGTCTCCTTTCAGAACAAATCCTTAAAACAAGTCCTCCACTAGTAGAAATGGAAGAGTCAGCACTGGCATCCACTGGTTTCCCCAGGTGGCAGTGGGGACCAGAGTCCAACTGGAGAAAGGGACCTCTGCTGGATGGAAACTCTTCCCCCCTCTCCTCATGGTGGTCACCTCTGCTGACCGGCAACCCCAGTGCTGCCCATGCCAGGCGCTCCCTCCACCTCTGAAGGCCACACTCCAAGGAAATGTTCAGCTCTACCCGTGATGCCTCCACAACATGAAACTACCCAAGGGACTATCAGTGTCTGGCCAAAACAAATGTACGTGTGGAAAACTAACAATTGTTCTGAGTGGGACAAAAGCCTGTTGCAGAAATCTATCCAAATGGCTACTTTGGAGTGTTCAGACTCTTTTTTTTTGCTCTCTCTTTAACTTATCCCTCAATACCCTTCACAATGCTCATAGGCACTTTCTTGAGTTCTTGTGCCTCTTTCTTCAGCCCCTTTAAATCAGCATCCTTTCTTGTGAATTGGCTGTAAGGGGCAGTGTCCCACCAAGGATTTAAACTTCACATTATTTGGGGAAGAATAACACAAGAAAGTCCTGATGTTAATATGGAGTTACACATCTAGTGCTCCCTGGGATTCCTGCTCCAAATGTAACTGTAATTAATTCTAAATGAGAAATTCTTCTGGTTTCATCAATGATGACATCTTTAGGAACACCGGTCACACAAAGAGGTTTTCAGCTACTACAGCAAATGTCTAGCATAGGAATAACAATGGATTATGTATATCCCCCAGTGAGATCAGAAGAAATAAATACACTTTGGTATCACGGGTTATAGTAAATGTCTAAGTAACATAAATCAGATTAAATATCACAGCAGATCAGCACTGTAGTACCACCAGCAAAGCAAAGGCGTGTCTGAGTAGAAATAGTGCCCAGGGAGGAAAAATGCCATCACTACATGGTCTGTATGCATAGGACATCACCAAAGGGACACAACTTAGTTTTCATTCAATACACCACAAAATAATACAGGAGATTTCCAGATTACAATTTCTGCTTTTCACAATGTTTTTGGTTTAGCTTATTGATTTGTTAAGGCTTTTTTTGTATACAGTCTCACTATGTGTTTTTCAATCACAGACACCCACGGTGACCACAGACGTAACAGGACCATTACTAAATGGGAATTTAAAACTTTTCAAAGAATTAGAAGATGGCACAAGGCAGAATCCTGGTCCTGGCTATCAGAGTTTATATGTAAAATATGAAGAAACAGTTTTACTCTGAAAGCATAGAGACATTACTTTTGCTATAGGCATGCTGATGCTATAGGCATGCCAGCAAGCAGCCAAATAAAACCAATGTGGTTAGGATACCACCTCCAAGTGGGGGAAAAACAATAGAAAACACAACCCTATTTACATACTGCTTTGTTTGTGTATACTTGTTTCTCAACTGAAAAATGTTCTGTAAAATACAGCACATATCAAGCTCAGAACGTCTACTAGACATAGTCATATTTTGAAGGGTACGAGCGTCCTCCGTCCTCGCTTCGAGGAGCTTCTTCATACCCTGGACCCTTCCTAGTCTTCGTTTCAGGTTCGTACCCCGAACCGACCTTATAGGGCCCCGTTCTGTAGGAGATATTCCGCCCCGACGCGTTGTAGGACACTGCCTTGTAACTGGAAGAGACGTGAGAGGTGGCATCAGCTGCTGCGGGCTCTGTGACTCCCCAGTGCTGCACCCTATGCACCTGTTTGCTGTTGGGTTTTAGGAAACTTTGTACTGTCGTTACTTGGAGTTCCTGAATATGCTAAGCACCAACCACCCTCAGACAGGCTACAAGTCTCTCTCACATTTTTTCATAAACTTATCCTTTCTTTCCTGTGAGTAAATTGCTGGCTGAGTGAAGGACCTACTTGCACTAGCCAATGGTGCCAGGGTACCAGGGCCTACCTTGTCACTCGTGGGCCATGATACAGGGCAAACAGATGTGTCAATCAGAGAATTATTCTGGTTGGAAATGGAAAATACCTCTAAGATCCTCTATTCCAACCTTTAACCTAGTACTGATGTCCACCCCTAAACCATGCTAGTAAGTTCTAAATCTACATATTTCTTGAAGATCCCCAGGGATGGTGACTCAACCACTTCCCTGGGCAGCCTGTTCCAATACTTCACAACCCTTCCAGTGAAGAAATTTTTCCTAGTACCCAACCTACACCTCCCCTGGCACAACTTGAGGCCATTTCCCCTCATCTTATCACTTGGTGCATGGGAGAAGAGATCGATCCCCACCTTGCTATAGCCTCATTTAAGGTGATTGTACAGCACAACAAGGTTTCCCGAGCTCCCTTTTCTCACAGCTAAACAACTCCATTTCCCTCATCAGCTCCTCATAAGACTTGTTAACCACTATAACTTTTGCAATGGGGTCATTATGCCTACACCTGTCTTGTGGTGTACTGATTGCATGCTATCTTGCCACCCGAGGCTTTCTGCAATACCTTCCTGTGTCCACCACAGACAGACTTACCGGGATTCTTCTGGAACCATTCCTCTGCAAGCAAGGCACATCATGATGCCTCCTACGAGGGCCAGGCCGCCTGCCACCCAACCAACGAAGAGGGCTGAGCCAAAAGTATACCTACAAAACAGCAATGTGCATGGTTACTGCCATGACCATGGTCCAGGGTGTTTCTTCATTGACACCCCAGTCAATTTTCTCAGACTACTTATCCTTATCTCCAGTGCAGATAAGAACAAGACTCAATGAATCTTCCAAGTCATGGGACCAGACTAATCCGCACCCAGAGTTTGTTTTTCCTTCAGCTGCAGCATGCCCTGGCCCTGAGGGAAATCTGCACCATGGAGCATCCTGAGCTGAACAACCACCTACCTGTTCTGGACATTCTGCATTCCCTGGTACATGTTGGTTGTGGACATCCAGAAGTTTGTGACCAGCATGTTGGCAAACACGGACACTCCAGTGATGGCACACAGACCTGAGATCAGACAGAAGGGTTGACTGAGACCCCCGTAGCACAAGCGGTCACCTTGGGCCTTGAGAAAGTACCTTAAAACTTGAGTGAGACACTGCTTTGTGTCTTGACATGGTACCTTATGGACAAGTGGGGACCACCGTGTGTTTGCATTTCTGCCACAATTTCTACATATTTACATTCCAGCAGCAAGAATAAAACTTCATACTTCAAAATCCCAAGTCCTACCAGCAGAAATGCCTGAGACTAGATGTGACGAAGACTGGTCTAGTCCTCAATTTCTGGCAAACACAATGATTTGCATATGAAAGACACAACATCGCCCACTTACCTGCAACGATAAACATGATGCCAGAGGTCAGAGTCATGTTGGCCTTTGCAGAATCCTCCATGTTGCCGATACGAATGCATTTCAGAGCAAAAATGCACACAAAAAGGCCAAGGATGCCCAGAACAATACCCACGATCATGAGGGCCCTCACAGCCTGGAACATTGCTGCAAAACAAATTAACAAGAGCCACAATGAACAACTGAATTGAGATCTGATGGAGCCTCAGAAGTTTTTAAAGACTATTTCTATCTAAAAATAAAAATGTTAAAGGAAAAAAAAAAAAATAAAATTGTTTAGTTTGCTGAAAGCAAAGACCATCCCATGGAAAATGGGCACCACATCTACTCTCAGCATTATTTGGGATGCCTCTGGAAACACAGCTCTTTGTCTCAACCTACAAAAGATTTTGATGGTTTAAACAACTTATTTTTGGAAATATCCATGGGCATTGGTCATCATTTATTCAGCTGAAATTGATGGAAAGGGGCTGGTATACAGCTGGGGCAAGTGTGAATCAGGCTTGGGTGGCCTTCTCTATTGCTGCTCAAAATAAAGCAGTTCAGCTGATTGCATTTGCATTGAAAAATGTTTCATAGGAGTGAGTGGAAAAATCATGACTTTCTAATGTGAGAAAGTTAAAATAAAGCCTAAATTATCTTAAGATACTGATATTCCTACTCATTCTCAGTATGATAATGGATATTTAACATTGCAGGAATATATCAGGTCCTTAATTTAAATATTGTAGGAGCCCCAGACTGTATTGTTAGAAATGCCACAACTTTCTACCTGCATTTCAAAGTGGAATAGAAACCTTATTTTCTTTGTTTAATTTGTAAGGATTTGCTCATTTTATCTCTCCGTATTTATGCGCATGTCTGCTGCACCTGCAACTTACATCACACTATTGCTCTGTTGTTGTTTGGCTGACCTGTTTTAAAAAAAGCTGAAATTGTTTCATAACTGAAATGATTTGAGAAAGACTTTTTCCCTAGGCAGCAATGAGCACAGACAGCTCCACCCAGCTATCCATGCTATTCCAACCACTCTGTGACTCCAAGTGGAGTTCTGTATGTTCCTCCTTTATAATAAAGCATGGCACAGGACACGAGAAAACCACCTTGACCAATACTGCACATAGACTAAGGGACAGCAACAAGGCTTCAGCAATGACCTCCCCAGCATGTCCTTTGATTGCTTATTTGTAATATTAGACTTGTATACACCCATCCATGTTCGTTAATAGGACACGCAAATGCCCTAGCCCTGAATTTATTGAGCACATTGCCATCAGGGTGGGGTTGCTTGGTTGGAGGCAAGCTGTGATGCTGGTGGAAGCTGAGCACTGCCGTCCATCAGGCAGCAAAACCCCTCCAGGCTCCTCCTGGTTTAAGTAGAAAAGTAGGGGGAAAAGCAAAAGGAAACATGCACCTTTTAAAATGGAGAAGTGAAGGGAAAAGACCAGGCATTTGAACGCCAAGATGATTTTCTAATAGGGACCCATACCCTATCTCGCCTGCAGCCTGACGCTCCCCTCCCTGGCAGAGATGGGAAGGCGGCAGTGCTGGCAGGGCATTGGGAGGACGCTGTCAAAAGTATTTCAAGGGCTGTTGTGATTTGGCCAGGACACTTTGAAACCTCTTTTTGGCCTGCCATGAGCTCTCACAGCCCTAGGTTTGGCTTTGATGCTTCCCTGCGCATGACACTCAGGGAAGATGACAAGAGCTTGTGAGTGACTGACAGGGACAGGCAACATATCCCACAGTCCCAGCAGCTGCAGTAACTCTGCCCATCATCCCTTTTACTGGGCTGGCCCAGGGAAGGGAAGGGAACTGCTTACAAACCCTCCCCCGGACAGCAAGGTGTATGGAGCCTGAGCAGAACCACACTAGAACCACAACGCCCAGACAAACAGCCCTTTGCCATCCCACAAGCTGGGACTACATCACCTTCTCCCATCTGGCAGTCCCACTGGGGCTGCGGCTCTTATGACTCAATTTGCCCTTATCAGCTGATAACAAGTGCTAACGAGCCTGGGATTTTCAATCTCCCATTCATCAGCCCCCAGGTGCGAGCTCACTAGTTATTATTCATCCGAGAACAAGAAGCTGGCGGATATGCCTTATCAGCCCTCAAAAGGTGTTCGTGCAGCACCTGATGCAAAGCAGAGAGCTGTAAAGAGAAGAAAATCACAATACTCATTTGTCTTTACAATCACTTAAGTTTCTTTCTAACTGCCTGGTTTCAGGATGGGCAGCAGAGGCTGATAAGGCAGCATAAGACACTAAGGATCCTGATGGCAGGTCCTTGTAGCCTTCAGGGTCTGTCTCCAGAACAGTCTTTTGTTCCTGGGGAGCTTTCTACAGACCTTCTGGTCTCTATACATTATTAGGGTGGTCCAAGCCATTCCAGGATAGGTGACCCGAAGCCAAGACCTCATCAGGATATTGTGGGTTCCCAGTGGAGATGTTCCCAGGGCTTTGAGTACCCATGGAAAGGCACAACAAGCAGGCCAAGACAAGCACCTCCTGCAGACACCGGACTTCTGCTGGAGCACTGAAGTCCAAGTGTGGTGCATCTCCACTGAAAAGCAGCAATTTGCCACCATCAAAAGGGTAGAGAAGGGAGACACGGCAGGGCACAACAAAGTGCAAAGCAATCAGCAGTTGCTCCTCTCTGCAGGATGTCAGTGCCATGGGGATGGTTTATTCATTGTTTCTGCAAAGGGATGGAAAGGAAAAGAAAGTGCTCTCAGGTCTGCTGTGGCATTAAGACCCCTTCACCAGGATCCTGGGACCAAAAGTGAGAGCACTGCAGTATGAAGTGAAATCTGGCATCCGTCAGAAGTCCTCTGAAGAGAGCTGCTTTTCAAAGGCAGTTACCTTCTCTAGCAGGAAGGAGTGGAAGGTCGCAGACAAACAAAGCAGGAGGCTGAGGAAAATAATTGTACCAGGAGCACTAGCTACCATGCTGCCCTGTAGCTGAAGCCAAGCACAGAAGCTGCCTGCCTATCTTTCCATGTGTACTTTGCATGGGATACAATAGCTGTGCTCATACTTGGGCATACGTGGTTGCTGGTTTTGCACACACACAATTTCCATTCAAAGGGTTTGTCTGCCAGAAAGCAGTATCAATGCAAGCACATTACCAAGAAATGAAATAATAAATAAAATAAAATAAAATAAAATAAAATAAAATAAAATAAAATAAAATAAAATAAAATAAAATAAAATAAAATAAAATAAAAGTCTGCAATTTTGAATCACTCTGTTTTTTCAGTCCTAAGCAGAGCTGGAGAGCTGTCTTTCTCCCCAGTGTTGTGAATAGTGAGAGATGAGTGAAACAAAGCAACTTAAATTCATCCAAACTAACACCAGCAGTATTTCTGTTACTAATACAAAATAAAAAGGTGAAAATGTAAGTTTATGATGAGTGTGATCAATGGAATATAGAAACTTCAGGGGAAAATGCTTTTTTTAAGTTAACTAAACTGAAGCTAGGGCATTCCTTCTTTATGTTTTAAGGTCGTCATCAAATAAATGGGCACATAAAGAGAATAAAACTGACAGAATATCTCTATGACACAACAGAAATTGTCTGTGAATGCCTTGCACATTTCTTTGTTGCTTTATCACTTAAGAATAAAATGAAAAGTAGAATCTTGATAATGATAAATTACCATCAAAGTAAAGGTTAGCATTGCCTCAATGCTCTGTTAAACACAATCACATACACGCAGCACTATTATGATATGTAAATGTAGAGATCAACATGTGTATGTATAGTTTAATAAATACATTTTTTCTGTGAAATGAATGTGGCCAGGTAAGGAGTGATACCATCCACCATCTTTGTTCTTCAAAATGAGCAAGAATTCACCTGGCAATCCCAAGGCTGGAGCCCCAGGAACACATTTATTCCACCCCTCAGGGTGGTCGCAGCCTGTTCTCAGAAGACAAACCCCCCCGCCAGCATTCTGGCCTTCACCACAGCATTTGCTCTTGCCTTGCAGAAGGGGAGGAGGGTGGGCATCCGTGAGGGTACGGGCTGGGAGCCTGCCTTGTTCTTTCTTCCGCACCAGTCATTAGATGCAGAAGGCCTGCATGCAGTGGTGCTTGCTTGCACCTAGCTGCAACAGTGCACCAAGAGTGAAAAGGCGTTCAGAACTGTGTTTGGTGCTTGGTGGCAGGGCACGGCTGCCATAGGGCATGGGGAGGCATGGAGAGCCAGGCTGGCTGCCCCCTTCCCATTGCTCCAGCTAGCTCGGGAGCACTGGCATACCCTCACATGAAGGGAGGTGGGAAAAACTGCTCCTTTTGTACCTGACACTGCGGAAATCACAAGCAAACAAGTAAGTAAAACCCCTCTGCAACCTACTGCTGCAACCACTAAAACTCCACGATGACTGAGCACACCCTTCCCCTCCTTGCCCTGCCCACACTGCTCAGAGGTTTCTTCCATTACAGAAAAAAGTCTGTATTTTATGGGAAAAATAATACAATTGTTTTCAACAGAACCCACAATTCTGATTACAACACAATACCCGCGTGCAGCTGCTTTCCTTGTGCTTTGGTCCAAAGGGGCAGAATATGTGCAGGTCTAAGCATCCTCACTCTCCTCACATCAGTAACAGAGCTGAGCCCCATGGCACTCATCCAGAGATCACCTACACATGCTCCAAGTTGTAGTCTGCACCGGGTAAAGGTATTATTTTGGTAACAAATACATGCATATTTTTATGTCCATGCACCGAGAAGCCTGGAAATTTTATTCCTTGCAAAGTGCTTTAAGATTTCTGCTCCTGTTTGTGGGTGCAGAGCTACCGGAGAGCTCCTGGTTTTAACCTGCTGCATCTTTTGCCCTACCTGGCAGCCCAAGAATGGTGAAATACGGCCGGCACTCTGTAAAGCCTGAGCTCTGCCGCACGCAGCTCCTCCACAGTCCCTGATACTGGAAGACGGCTGTGACCGGGTTGTCATACAAGTCCTGTGTGCTCCACATATCCATGGCAGTGGACACCATGCACCCCGCAACCCCCAGCGACGAGACGATGAACCCCATCACCTGGCAGATGGTGGTGGACATGGTGTCTCCCCCAGCGAGAGGAGGTGAGACAGCCCCGGGAAGCCGCAGACCTAATGGGAGCACCGAAGTCCTCCCGACTGAGCCACCAGAAACGCAGCAGCCCTTATCAGATGCTTTCCATTGAGCGGTGTGTTTGCACAAAGTGTTTTTGCAAGATAGTCCGGTTTCACTCTCGCTGGGTTGGTTTGTGCTGGCAGGGCCCAAGATACGAGCTTTTGTCCTTTAGAAGTGCTTGTCCTTCCCGGGCTAAGTGGCCACGCTCGGTCAAGTGTTGGGCAACCCACTCAGAGCTCGCACCGGCCCCTTCCAAAACCCTTTGCTGCCCATCGGGCTCCTGTTGCATGCTTGGCACAGCATGAGCGTGCTGAGAGGGGCAGGGGGAAAGAGCACATTCCCAGGACAGCTCAGCACCCACAGCTTACCACCTCCTTGGCTCTCTGCTTATGCAATGGAGGAGTAAAACAGCCAGCAGGCCAAGATGGGGACTCCTCCGTGCCCTGCTGTCCCTGCAGGTTGTAAAAGAGGCATGGAGGTGGATAGGGACACCAATGGTGAGCTCAGCGGGTGGCATGTGGCCACCACCACAAATAGGGGCATCGCTGTTCCTTGCAGCCTCCTTGAGCATCACCGAGGTCACCTCAAATGCTCAAGAACCCCCAAATGACCCAGAAATGCTCCCTCAGCCCTGTTCTCCTCCAACCACATCCCCATCACCCATCATGTGGCCCCACCAAAACCCATGTGGGGGGCAGGGACCATCCAGAAAGTGTTTTTTTTGCAGGTGCTTGTCTGCATTAGGTGGGGCAGTGGTCCTGGAGAATGTGGCAGGGGGTATAAGAATTAGAAAATGAATTATCTCTTGGGGCAGCGGAGACGTGCTAGGCTCAGGGGAGTAATACAAATCTGCCATGATGCACTGCTGATGGAGTGCAGTGAGATACAAGGACCCTCCAGACTTCACGCTCATCCCTTCTGATCCAAGACCCTGCTCTGAGAGATTTAGTTCAGCCCTGACCTAGAAACAAATTCTTGCTTTATCCAGCCCAGCTCCGTGCCTCCATCCCTCTCCATACAATTGCCTGGTCACAATGCTGCGTGAAAGCTACAAGGAATGGAGGAGAAGCTGATTTCTGCAGTGGGGTTATTACACATTGGCTATTCCTTCTGGAGAACCCGGGGAACCCATTTTGTTTTTGGGACTGTGCAGAGAGCTGGTGGGCAGCAGGCAGAAAAGCTTTTGCATTGGAGTCTGGTAGGTCCTGCCAAAGCCAATTCACATCTTGTGTACAACTACAGATCACAGCCATCAAAGTCCTCCAGGGCCAGGCACAAGATGTCTTTGCTTCCAACAGTTTTGTTCAAATTTAGTCATTTCCACTGGCAAGTTTACATCAGTGGAATGGCCAGCTCCAACATATCTAAAGGTCAGAAGGAGCCAGCAAAATTAATAAAGTGACCAAAACCCATGGAAGTGAGCCCTCAAGAATGAGAGGTGCTAGCAGCTGCTCATCCTCAGTGAGGAAGAGGGCACGCTCACAAACATCAAACATACCTCATCTGGGGTAATTCATTGTGAAAATTCAGGGCTGGGGAGGACCTGGAAGATGGGAGGACAACAAGGGCTAGAACAAGCAATGTAGCCAGCTCCACATCCCAACCTTTATGGCCCCACAGCCTGTGGCAGATGGGGCAGATGAAGGAGATGCCCAAAGTTGTCCCCATTCCTGAGCATCACTCCAGAAGGGCTGGTTGTGACCATGCTTGATGCTGCCCAGCAGGTCAGAAGGACTCCTCTTCTTCTTGCCTCACAACTTGCCTTCTTCTTGCCACCAAGTGCCAAGAGGGCACATCTCTCTTTTTCCAGGCTAGGCCACTTCTAGCCATGTCCCAGGGACCGGTGTTCCTCCGGGACATCACTCCTACTCCCAAGGCTGGTGTCACCCTGCAGGGAGTGCATGCAATGGCTTGCAGAGCTGCACACACACATACAAATATACCCCAGGGCTGGTCACAGCTAAACATAACCCCTTGGGGAAAATATATATATATAGTGGAGGGAAATGCAACGGACAAACATTTTATTCCCGATTTTTCCCAAGAAGAACCTCCACCCATTTCGCTGGTGGCGGTGGCCCTCCTGCATGCCGTGTCCCTGTGTTTGCTTTGCCGGGAGGGGAGCAACCACTCCTTCCTCTGACCCCTTCTGCTGGTTTCGGCTGCCTGCAGCTGGAGCCGCTCTTCCAGCCAGCAAGGAGGTTCTCTTCTCCTCTCCCTCTGCACCATTTCACACCCCGAGCCTCATCTCTCGTCCCACACACCTGCTAGAAGAAGTTCAGTCCACCAGATTGTCCCTATTTGTGCCTCGGGCTGGTGGTCTGCCATCCAGGCAGCGCTGTCTCGCTAATCTCTCCTTGGGGATGCAGTCTTCTGCAGCTGAGGTGGGAATGCTGCTTCTCATAAACGTTATTCAGGGGCATGAAAACCACACAGCATGGTGGAGCAGTCCAAAACCATCACCTCCAGGCACACGAGAAAGCCTGGATGAACCCATCTGTGTCTGATTTCGAGGGCCCAAACCGAACCATGCCTCAGAATAGGATTAACTAGGGCAGGGGCAGACATTTTCCCCCATACCCTCAGGAGTGCTCCCCCAGAAAACGGAGCTGAGCAGCAGCTTGGGCAATGGGGGTCACGCTGAGTTCTGAGCTAAGCAACAAATGAACCCTCAGCCATGCTCAGCACCCCAGGCACTGCTGTACTTGAAGGATTTTTAACTTGTGGAGAGGTTTTTATTTACTCATTGCTGGGCATATTGCTTCAGATGCTATTCAGCCAGCCCAGCATTAGCTGCTTGCCTTTTTTCATGCTCTGATTTGTATTGTGCTTGTAGACACGGGACTCCAAGTCCCCACAGGTACCTTCCTCGGTGGCTGTAGCAAAGTTCTGGAAAAAAAAAAAAAAAAAAAAAAAAAAAAAAAAAAAGCTGTTTCCATCCCAATCCTTCTTCCAGCCTATTTTCTCTGCCTCTCTGAAATGTTCTTATTTTAAACCCAAATGCAGTGTGTTTGTTGTTAACGGTTGCTTCTGAGCCACACACGATAGGGAAAAAAATACATTTCCCTTTGAAAAAAAAAAAAAAAAAAAAAAAACTCATCGCACCATTTTCCCAGCACCCAGTCCAATAATAAAGGATGACCTGGAGGTTTTATCTGAACTGTTGGCTCAGTGCACAACCTGAAGAATAGTTGGGTGGTGGGCAGCTGTAGAGCATGTCTCAGCATCTTTACCACCACCTGACACCCACCTCCAGCCATTCCTGGCGGTTGTCTATGGCCCAGAGTGGCTGGAAGGTGTGGGACCTCTCCCCAAGCATGGACCTTTTTTCAGTCTCCATCAAAGAGGTGGAATTTTGGGGCCAGAGTGCTTGCCCTTCTGCATGGCGATACCGAGCCAAAACAGAGGAAGCGGCACGACGTGGCACATCTCTCACGAAGACCAAGCTGCCCCACCAAGAAGCAGAGAATAGGGCTGCTCCCCACTCAGAGGTATACCAAACGAGGAAAAGGAAGGGTTCTTTGTGACCACTCCCCTCTGCAACCTTTATTTCAGCTCATTCTTGCTTTATCTACCCAGGCGTCAGCTCTGTATTATCTCAAAACCGTTCACTAGTCCCATTGCAACTCCTGAATGTTATCACTGCCTCTCCCATAAAAATCACCTACAGCTCATGTTGACTTTAAAATTTGCAAATATAGCTCACACCCTGCCAGTCAGTTCCAGCTCGTTCAGGCCGAAATAAAGCAAACCCTCCCTTTTCTTTCTGTCCCTCCATTGCTATGATGACTGCAACCTCCCAAAATATGTGGCCCACAGGTCCATAGCATGAGAAGGGCTGCCCAGCCTTCCCGAACCTCGGTGGGGAAAGGGGTAATGTCAGCACCCCGTCGCATCTCAGGCGTCCTCTACCCCACTGGTCTTCAGGTGGTCCAGACAGGTTTTGGAGGTCCCTCAGCAGAGCTGGGATGAATGGAGCTGCATCCTTCCCTACCAGCCTATGAGCTGTAGCTCAGCCCAGACACAGCAACTAGAGGTCCCCATCCTTATGAACATCCAGCAGAAATGTTGTTTCCTGCCCAGTCTAAAAAATAAAAATAAAAACACCTACAAACCCAGAGCAAGGTTTTTAGTAGGGTTATGCCAAAAAAATGTGAGTTGGTTGTATGTAAATAAATAAAAATAAAAAAGAAAAACTTCTTAGAATTTCATTAATAGACTGAAAAAAAAATCCGAGACAGCAAAAGACCCTTCATAGCCTAGAGTTCATAACAAGTCCAAGCAAACTCCTAGAAGACACAAATACCCTGCCACATAAGTTTGCATGGCCACAAAAAGTTACCAGCTACAGAAGTTTAATGGGATGCTTTCAGACTCAAAGTTTGCTGTTGGAAAATCTGAAATATTCTTATTTTTTAAGTCACCAGCCTTTTGTTACAGAGCTAAGAGATGTCTCAGCTTTCCTGGGAGGGTCAAAAGGGATTTTGTCTCAAGAACAAAATGCCCTTTCAGAAATGGCTGAACAGCTCTAGCTGAAGATGACTGGAAATAAAAGAGACCAAAATAGAAAAGAGGAAGATTACTGCCAACGTTACTGGAGGTTAACAAACTTGTAAGCAACTGAAAAACTCTCATTTTTGCGGAAAGTGAGACTTCTGCAATAGGTGGAATGATCACCTTCACCAGTGCTTAGCTACCTCTACTTCTCTATTATTTGTATGTTCAAATTCAGATTGTGTCCTCCAGACAGTCACAGTAAGGTCTGCCCACACACTGAAACAAGCAGCAAAAATAATAAGAGAAAGCAAAATCAGAACAAACAGTCTTAGATCTCAAGTGACACATTTCACCAGGGACTGACTGTTTATAGCTGAGCAGTGAGAGGGGGAGACATAAAGTACCTGTTATTTCTCATTTTCTTCTATTATCTTGATTTTTCCTCAATCCATTTGAAATTAAAATTCCCAACTAAATTGAAGATAGATGATGGGCAAGGCAAGTTTAATCTTTGCTATGGGAGCAAGGGATTGAAAGAAAAAAATCCTCAGAAACCCAAACTTCACTGATGTACTCAGGTCACCTCGCTGCTTTGCTGGAGTCCTATTATTTTTATTCACTCCGGCACTATTGTTCCCAATATAAATTGCCATTGTCAGAATAATAAATAGGGGTTTATAATGGAAATGCTGACAAACCATTAACTATGGTGTGGTTTGCAAGGGAGGTTTAATGGAGACCAAGGTGCAGTATGGTTAGAATAAACGTTGCAACAATCTGCTTAAATAATTTCTTTGCAAATTAATAATTTCATTTTTAGCATCACTTTGTGCCCCCCTCTGGCTGGGATGCAGCTGCCCTTCAGCAGCAGCGGGTGGGATGAGATGCCCGTAGGAGCAGATGAATACAGGGGATGGAGACCAGAGGCCTGGAGCTTATTTTTGCACCAGCTTCTCCAGAGACTGGCAGTGCCAAATGATATATAACGGAGGGAAAAGGGGGGGCACAAGGAGTGACATGAGAAAAAGAGCAAGCCCTGCTCATTAAAAAGAAAGGAAAAATCCACCTCGCTTCGTAGGGCAGTGCTGATAGCACTGGCCACAGAAAGCAGCTCGTTGGGACAAAAGCACATGAATATTCACATAGTCACGCACCAGCAGTGAAGGCAATGACCCCTCAGCACCTTTGGGGGTTTTTACTGCAACTTCAGGAACGTCAGAATCCCACCCAACTTTATTTTTAAAAGTTGTGCTTTGTTATATGATATTTTTAAATCCCTGTTTGTGCAATAAACCCAGCAATTCACCCAGTAGCTCTGTTGAACCTCCAAGGTGAGCGGTTCATTGGAAATCTCAACATTTAGGAGAGTATTTGGGAGGGACAGAGGCATCTCCAGCAACCAGTCAGATAAATGTAGGAAATCCACCCCCCAGCCTGACTGCTGTGCATTTGCATTTTAGGAAATTTATGCCCACCCTACCGCCAGCATTCTGGGGGCTGGGACCTGAAAAAAAGGGGCTGTAATGGCGCACTGCAGTGCTGAGATTTTTTAAGGTATTTCACAGCAACAAAACGACCCCAAATCTCAAGGATTCTCCAATTTCTGCAAAGATGAAAGTAGTTCCCGGAGATGAACGCTTGAAAAGCTCAACTGTTCCTTCTCTAGAGTTACATTCTCCATAATTTTAAGCTATCAGAGCTGATGAACTGAGGAAGTTCTATAGTGTGAGGTGGGAGAGTGTGTGTGGGTGTAACTTAAGACTACATGGCGAGACGATATGCTTTTCACACCTCTATTTGTTCCTTGCAAGGCAACTTTAATCTTTATGCGTATAAGCAATTAGCCTGCTGGAATTGAGTTTTCCAACCTGTTCTGCCCCTTGCTGCATGCATTTTCCCCTGGGGAGACATCTCGACTTTGACAACAGTGATTGCGTGAATCCAAGCCCTGCCCAAACATCCCCCTTCAGATGTTGTTGGTGGTTCACCTGCTGCAACTCACGGCTTTTGCCAGGGACCTCACAACAGGATGCCCAGGCAGGATCTGCACCGTGTCCTTCTATCAAAATGCATGCCTGCACCCAGGAGTTGGTGTGAACACATGGGGCCATCCACAGCCACAGAAAGCCATGGCTCCAGCAAGTGGAAGATGCTCATAGGCACCCCTGACACCTGCATGAGGATGCTAACACCAGCTGGGAACGAAGACCCAGAGGTGGGTGAATTTCTGTTTTGGAAATGCCATTCTGCAGAAGTTCTGCAGTATCTGCTGATATAATCGGCTTCTTCCCTCTGTTCTTGTGTTGAAGCACAGAGGGTAGATGGACAGAATAGCCTAAGTGCCCCTCTCCTCAGTGTATTAAGGCAAGAAGGAAATCCCGATAATCCTGTTGCAACCTAATTGTTCACAGCCCTGGGTACTCTGGGCTCAACCAGGACAGAAATGACACCCTTGGAAGGAAAAACTGGAACTGAAGGAGAGTTAGGGAGACATCCAGCCTGGTGTTGTTAGCCCATACAGTAGTAGGGTGAGCTAAACTGTGGCTTATCCTCTTTGAAAAGGGTCTTCTCAGACACCAGGAACTTTAGTGGTTCTGGTGGGAAGCCACGTGCACCATGCAGTGGGGAGCTGAGGTGCCTCCAAGGGCCCTGTCCTCCAAACCATGTCCCTTATAGCTAAAAGGTGGGTTCCCTGCTCTGCACCGACAATCCCCCATCACCATTGCTCTCCCACGGCACCAGTTGGGATGCAGCGTGGCCACGGTGTTGCCCTCCCGGCCCTCGCCACCAACAGGCCCTACCTGGCAGCCCCAGGATGGTGAAGTAGCCGCGGCACTCGGTGAAGCCAGAGCTCTCCCGGACACACGTGCGCCACAGGCCCTGGTAGTTGAACACGGCCGTCACCGGGTTGTTGTACAGGTCCTGGGTGCTCCACTGGTCCATGCATGTCGATGCGATGATGCCTCCTATTCCTAAAGCGGACACCACGAAGCCCATGGACTGGCATATTGTGACGGACATGGTGCTGGTGGCTCGCTGGGCAGGCCCTCGGTGCGCACAAGCCTCCACAAGTTGGCTCTGGGGCACGCCGCCAGGGCAGACGGGACTTTTAGCTGGAGGCACAGCCTACGTCATGGACGGGAGTCAGGAGAGGTCTGGCCCGCGCCATACAAACCTACCCTTTCCCTTTATCTGTTTCGGTGAGATAATTTTCCTCGCTCAGTACCAAGGGCCATTTGTTGCAGACGGCGTGAACGCCTCGCTCTCTGTTTACCTTCTCTTTCGAAGCAGAGGTGCAGCCAGCCTGGGCAGTCGGGGACCAGGAGGTCCCTTAAACCAGTCCCTTAAACCTTCAGAGGCAGCCACACGCTCCAGGGGGGCAGGCACAGAGATGCTTAAATCAAATGTAACAGATAAAATGGATGGAGAGCCTAGTCCTTTTCTGGCAGGGTTGGCGATTCTGAGCCCAGTGGGGAGGCATTTATTAGCACCCCTTTATCTGGGGGATGCTTGCAGGTATGTGTAGCACAAAGCATTCTACAAACCACTCTCATCTCATCTACACACAACTGAGTCCAGGACCAGGCTCAGGGGGACCGTGGGACAGACCACTGCCTCATGCTTGACCACAAAATTTGAGCAAAGGACGGTGTGCAGCAGAGGGTAGCACGTAGCCAAGGACAGTGCCCCAGCAGGGCAGGAGCTGGGATGAATCTCACTGCATGGTGAAGCCAGGCTGCGAGCCAAAGGGAAAGGAGCCGCTGCCAAAGGGTGCGTGGTGGGAACCTGCAGGATGCTGAGGGAGCAGCAGGGAGGGCTCATTTTGCTGCTTGACCAAGTCAGGCAGACAGCCCGAAGGAAAAAAATCATCGAAGCAAACGTGTATTCTCATTCTCTATCACTTTTGAAGAGAAAGCAGGTACGTCACTAAGTATTGCTGTGAGACAAGAATGTCTTAGAGACCGGACCTTCACCTAGAGACTCTTTGTTGGGTAATGTCTTTTTGGCCCATTCTGCTCCATCCCTCACCACTTCCTTCCTAGCCCTGTTTACCATGGGTGCTGACCTGGATGCAGTCAGGGATGTTGCTGGAGAGCTGCTCTCATGGGAGGGAGAATACAATTGAGCCCTGTCTTTGTAGTGCCAGGTTCATGCAAGGCACTTGGAGGTCTAGGCTGGGTCCTTCAGAAGAAGTGGAACTGAAAGAGACCTCGGAAAGTCATCCAGTCCATTCCTGCACCTGCAGCAGACTAATGCTCTGATCTGCCTTTGGACAGTGTCCAGAAGGGAGATGTTGCTCTTGCCTAGGAAAATTTATCCCAGAGTTTCAAAAATCAATATTGTGCCTAATACTGAGTTTTGCTCTTCATTGTTCAGGAAAAATAGTGCCCAAAACTAGACACCAAAAAGGGAAAAGATGACTCCGTGTGTCTCACCAATAGTCGTCTGGTTTAAACATGGCATTGCTCCCTTTTCCTCGTTTTCCCCAAAGGAGCGGTATTGGTGAATCACGCTTACTCTCACAGTTCCCTCTTCTAGACCCTTTTTGGGCACAGCGATACCAGCCCCAGTGACACACCTCACCCGCTGTGTGTCGTGGCTGCAATTACTTTCGGTATCAGTCAACAGAGCTTAATCACAGCAAGCTTTCCTGGTATCACACCGCCAAATATAGAACCCAAAACCGGAGCGCAAATACACTCACTGTGTTTGTCACAACCAGGGTCACCTGGCGACAGGCAGGACTCATGGCAGATGGCATGGCTTTGAATAAACTGAATTAAAGGTAGATTTGCCTCACATCTGATCAACCTGCAAGGCCTGGAAGATGCGTATGCATGGAAAAGCTGTGTGCAAGCAAACGGCAGATCACCCCCATTTTATTTCGATGCCTGTGCCAATTTACAGAGGGCAGAAGAATTGGGTAGAATCATTTACAAGCACAAATTTCATGGCAGTATCCACGAGGACAGTTTTATCTGCTGACAGCATTTTACAGTGAGAATAATGAAGGAGTGATCTCCTTCAACCACCTTGGCCTATCGGCTTGACGTGAGAGCACCACTTATATCCCTCATTCAAAACTCACCGGCACCTTTATCACCCGTTTCTCATGCTGAAGTGCAATCCATACCACCCCCCTGGGCTCTTGCCATTGGTGTTTCCCCTCCTCTGCCCACCTTTCCCATCTGAGACACTCCTCCTCGAGTTCCCAGCATTGAAGCCAAATGCATCCTGCCCTACCAAGATTTCCCATAAAAGCTTATTCCTAGACTGTTGTATCCAAGAGTGAGGACTGGTCCACCTTCCCATGAACAGTGTTAGAATGAGGTTTGGTGTAAAATGTAGGTGCTTTTAATCAGTGTGATTTATTCATTTTAAAGGAACAGATTCAAACAATAAAAAGAGAAAAAATAATAATAATAAAAAAAAGAATTGTGACTTTTCCTCATTTTTTTTTCTGTTACTTAATTTAACAGCTGAAACAGAAAAACTAAGCTTGCCCCAACATAATTCCTAGGTCTGAGAGATTTCTGCTACAAAACCAACATTTTTTGACTTCTAAAAATTGGAATAACGTTAGTTTAAACCACTTCTGAACAGCTGCCACTCCGGTATTAAAAAAAAAAAAAGCCGCAGGAGATGAAAACATCTCCGTACGGTCAAAGATCTCACAGCATCTCCTCTCAAAATAAAGAGTACTGCACCAGAGCTGAACTCCACAGAAGCATACTTGTAAACATAGTTTTGATGCTACAAATAAGATTAAAGCATAAAGATGTGCTTGGGAATATTCATGTGCTTGTTGCACATCACCAAAACTCAGTAACTCAGTAAGTTTGATTTCTTTCTATATCTTCCACCTCTGAATAGACCTGATGGTCATGCAGGCTGGAGAACTGGGGTGACTACAAAGTGGCACTCAGACCAGGACACCCCGTTCTCATTTTCTCATGTTAATAAACTGGCCATGGGGGAAAATAACCTGCCAACACTGCTCACAATGGTGGGATTTTCAGTAAAAGAAAGCAGTGGTGTTGGTGAGTTCGATGTTTTGTGTGAATCAGCCTCAAAATTACTTCAATGAAAATAATAATATTAACAATAACAACAACAATAATAATAAAAATAATGGAATACATAAATATTGTAGTTCTGTATTATTATAATGCAATAAAACATTAATAAATTAATATAATGTACAAATAATAAATTATATACAACTTAGAAATAAAACATTTTGGGAGAAGACCAATTTAAAAATGGACATAATGGAAAAGGAAGACAAAGCAAGGAATTCAGACCTGCAATTTCAATTGTTCTGGGCCTCAAATTACAGCTGTTTCTGGTACAGACCAAGTGGCACAGTCTCTTCTCAGCCAGTTATCTCCCACAGAATGGCTATGCTGAGGTTGAAGCCTTCCCATGGTGTTTTTCCAAGGGCCACTGGCCTCTGCTTAACCCAAGTCCAGCCAGCTGTGTCCACTGTCCCCCCCTGCCATCACAGGCCAGGTGGAAAATAACGCCCATTTCAGAGCAGGGTCTGCTCCTCTGCCTGTGACTTTGGTGATTTAGACTGGCTTTAGCCATCCCTGGTGCCCCAAAGAAGGAGACTCCCGACGGGACCCTGCCGGAGCAACCAGCCCCATCCCACCAGCAATGTCTGCGCTCCAGCTAGCACATCTCCTCTCCTTCACAATCCCACTGAGCTTCCTTCTTCCAGCAGCGAAGATTTCTCCCGAATACAGGATTCATCCCTGCCAAGGAGGACGCCTTGTCTGCCTAATTATTTTATTCATAAGCTGGCCGTAATTTCAAAGACATCTAGGTGACCTATCTAAAGCTAAGTGAATCCCTCACCCCGGAGGGGACCCAGTCTTCTTGATCCCTCTGGGGAGCTGGGGTTGGGTGGCGGAGGAGCTGCTGGAGGAGTGATGTTCAGCCGGACAATGAGGAACACATTGACAAAGCATTCACATTATTGGCTGATAGGTCCGCATCAGTCACTCATTCACAAGCACAAGGTCTAAATTGCAGAACCAATTAACGGCACTAATAGCCCTTGCCTGAATTAATCTTTGAGACAAAAGAGGAGAGAAGTGGAAGAGCTATTAGCAAATCAAGCTGTACCATCCCTGCTTTATTGCGGGAATCTAAGTGTCTGTATTTGGCTATTATGAACTGACTGCAATTACAGCCCTCATTTAAAATGATTAAGTGGTTATAATTATTTTTCAATTAAAACTTAGATTTTTCATTTATACAACATTGCAGGCTTCAATTAAAGTCCTTTTTCCTCCCTTTTTCTGGGAGAAAAAAAGTGCTACTGTGCCAAAATAATCTTGCATCTTTTCTACCCATTAAGAGCCAAATAAGATGCTAATAACACTTTTGTTTGCATCACTCCTTCCTGGCCTGGCTGAACTCCTACATGGTGAAGCAGATTAAATGCTGGGCACAACACTTGGGGTACCTGCTAGAGGTCAATAAAAACAATCTGGGAAAGTGGTATGGGCCTCAGCTGCTTCTCTGAAACAAGATACGGCCAAGTAAAACTTATGTTAACTACCTTCAGGACTATGCATGCGGTAGTGTCATTGTTATTTATAAGGCAGGTTGGGGTTGGGGTGCTGGGGGGACTTGGTTTGTCTTTTGCAAACAATGAACTCACTGCAACATGCACAACTGGAGTGAGTGGGGCTGCAGAGGAGCTCAGGATGGCTTTCTTAAAGGTCTGGGTTGAAAAAATATAATCTGGGGAGAGGGGAGCCTTAAACTTCATACTTGAATTTTGAGAAGTTAAATTTTTTCTACTTTTCACTTTGAAATGTCATTTCTCTTTCTAACTTTGCTTACAGGGACATGAGGTGGTTTAGAAGAAGAAAGGAAAGTGAAAGGAAGGGATGTAAAAAAAAAGTGTCTGAGATGGAATGTGTTGGTCATTCAAATAGTCGGTCAGCCAAATGTATTTTCCTGTGTTCTTTTAGCCACAAGACCCACCCGAAAATTACTTTTGCATTTCTTTACCTATATAAGGTTAGAGCTCTCTAATGGCATTGCTTGCCTGTGACTTCTATGGCCAAGTTTGACTCAGGAGTGTTAGTTAGCAGGAGAGAAAGGCAGCTACCATCAGAAAAGCCATGCGACGCTGAGAAGTCCCTCCTTCCATCACTGGGTGGCCCCTAACAGGGCATGCCACAGCAAGCTTCATCCCAGAAATGCTGGGTGCACCAGGAAATTGTATAGAGAGGGCATCTTGCAAATACACAGGGAACACGGGGTGGAGGGGATGACTCAAAGGAGCAGGATAAGAAAGCATTCATAGCAAGGGAGGCAGGATGCAGGCACATTTTTGGTTCTCCCAATGTCCAAAGCAGCAGCCACTGCTTCATGTTCTCAGGGTCTCCAGGGAAAGGGCACCAAGGAGCAATTTCCTTCCAGAGGCTCGTGAGCTCCCCCTTCACACCTTCCTGGGCATGGCCAAGCAAGATTAGCTTCTCAAGAAGCGTGAATTTTGTGTCACCTCTCAGTCCTGATCTGATCCCCACGAGCAGTGAAACAACACTACTGCCTGCCCTCAGGAGGAAGAGGAGGAAGAAGAGGAGGAAGAAATGTACAGCAGGGAGAGCTTTGTCTACCAAAGAGAATTCAAGAGAACTCATGAACTGCTGGTTTGTGACAAGAAAAACCCTGAGGGACCAGCAACACAGAAGGCAGCATCTGAAGACAAAGGGTAAGCACAGGACCCATCTGACCTCAACTTGTCTTGACAGCCTTTTCT
Source organism: Oxyura jamaicensis (assembly GCF_011077185.1). NCBI lineage: Eukaryota > Metazoa > Chordata > Aves > Anseriformes > Anatidae > Oxyura > Oxyura jamaicensis. The sequence continues at coordinate 10,682,199 of NC_048901.1, forward strand.
CTTAATTTTTTTTTTTTTCAATTTTAATTGATTTTTCAGTGTTAATACTAACCCCCACTGAAATGGCCCAGAAAAACTCATTTTCAAAGGAAGCAGAAAGACCAGACCAGCACACAGGAGCTGGGACCTTTGAGTGGATCTTGAGGACAACTGAACATCAAACCTTGCTACAGCAGCTTTGGTGACTGAATTTGGTACCTGGACACCTTTATGAACCTATCTGGCAGGACTGTTGATAGTACTTCTTGTCTAGGTGCTTGGAAATGGCTTTAAATCAAGTTCCAGGAGAGAGATGACCCAGTGAGCTCTGTGTGGGACCCCAGGCAGAGGTTTGCACAAGCAAGGAAGGACAAGCAGCAGGCTGCAGGCACAGGACCTTGTCTCATTGAGACGAATGCAGACTAAACATAAGTGCAATTAAATGTATTCCTAAGCAGTGATATCTTTCCAAGCTCAGAGCTTTGCAAGAAGAATAGGAGCACTGCCTGAAATAATGGACCCTGTTACCTTTGACAGGGTAGCTTTGGGTGGCAGCAGGAACCCATCGCTGCGAACCAAACACACAGGTATTCTCGGTGAGGCAGTGGGAGCAGTCCCCAGGGATTAGCGGCTACAGGCACACAGCGCCTCTTCATAATGCACTTGGCCATAAATCAATGCGCTTGCTGACAGCCAGCCTGGGTTTCCTTTCTTTCCTAGGTTTGGATCGATAGGCCTTCTTTTCCCACCTTAAATAATTTCTTGATCACTTTGTGTTATTTTCACTCACAAATTTGTATACAAATACCATGTGTGCCACTTTTGTTATCTTTCTTCTAGGTGGCATGGGAGTTATCCCTTCAACTCACGACACAAATCATGCTCTCCAATCTTGTATCACATTTGCTGCACAACTTCAGCCCCCTCCAGCGCATTTATTTTTACAGCTTGATACAAAACCTTCCCCTTGTGCTGACACAACACTGAGGTTGCATATTTAGGTACTTAAAAGCTAGGAAATGTAGAAACTGAGGTTAAGAGTAGAATGAAACTATGATGTCACACATGCATGTCGCAGCACCCACTCAGACCCCACAGTCTGCAGCTGAGGAGCGCTCCTGTAAGAGCTCCGTGTGTTTGCTGTCCACAAGGACTTCAGGGGTGATGACGCATGCTGCTGCTCAAACAATCCAAGGCAACGCAGGGTAACGAAGCCTGCTTCCTTCATTTATTTCTGAGCTGAAAATAATCCATGAAAAAGTTTTCTGCCTGGGCAAGGTAGGCAGAAAGAGTTGAGGCTTCCTTGGAGGAATTATGCCCTGACAAATTTTGCCCAGGACAAATTTAAAGATTGTTTCTGGCCACAGAGCAATCCATGTTTTAGCTTCTACATATTTAAGAAGTCAGAAATGAGTTTGTCAATGTCTGGCTCTGGAAGTCAGTGTGGCGCTGCGGTTCAGCAGGTCGCAGGGAGGCTGCAGGGAGACCAGGACAGGCCATGCCCTGGCCACAAGCAGAGCCAGGGGATGATGCTCTCTCTCCAGGGTTTCTTGATGCAGAGAGGCTTTCTCCATTGCTCACAGAAGGCACGTCTCAGGGTTTCTTTCCATTTTGTGGTATCAGTTCACATCAGTGTGTGCTGGTGCCCTGTGTGTGCCGATGGCATGGTGCTTTTCAGCCTCTTGATCACTTCCACCACCAGAAAAGTTCCTCTTCACCCCACCTGCCATCTGTGTGTGTCAGGCTCTGATCCAACCTTAAGCCTCTTTGGCAAACTCTGTCCCCAAATCACCCTTTGCAGCACAGATGCCCATCAGCACAACGAGTCTGGAGGGGTGGAGAGGTTGCTGGGAGGTGAAACCAGAGGTGACTAGAGGGAAACCAAAGGGAGCACAACCACATCCCACCTCCTCCCTCTCACCCCCAGGAGCCCCACACTGCTTGGTGCTCCCTGAGTTACTGAAACACCTGCAGTGCAGGTGCCAGCCCCACCATTCCCATCACGGGGCCACGATATTGAACCTGCTCCACCAGCAGCAATTCATTCTGGGGGCAGGCAGGACGGTGATTTTTAACATCTAAAGTCTGAACAGATGGTAAATTCCTGCATCGGGTTTTGTGGCCAGAATCTAAAGGCTCAGATGCACCTGTCACAAACACCATTTCAAGTCTTTCTTCTCCAAGCCTTTGTTTTCTTCTTATTGCTTTGACACCAACAGACTCCCTCCAGAAATACAGGAATTGTGCTTGCAAATAATACAGCCCCAGCTTTCTCAAGACCTAAAGCCTGGCATTGAAGAGAACAATTGTGTCTGTCTCTGGTTTCTTTGGAAAGACAAAATTTACTTTGGCAGTGCTCCTCTGCATTGGTGGGCAGAAAGCATCTAAGACACTCTTCAAAATTATCCTCTTTTATTTTTTTTTCCCCTTATGTTTATTTCTTATTTCCAAGAAAGGTTAAATGGGCCAAACTAGAGGACTTCTCTCAAGGTGCCTTTCAGCCTTGTATTATATTGCTGTGGGTAGAAAAAAAAAAAAAAAAAAAAAAAAAGAGAGAGAGAATTTCATGAGCCTCTGATTTTTGGATGAATGAAAGAGGGAAAATGCAGCATGTGAGGAGTGAGGACAGATGTCCCGGCACAGCTGCAGCAAAGTCCACTCATCACTGGGGACAGAGGACAAGGAATAAACTCTTGCACCATCCTCTACATAGCCATTAAGACTCACAATTTATTTTCTGCCTCTAAGGCAGCTTTCTGTGCAGTCCAGGAACCTGGGAGCTGTGCTTTTGCCACTGGTGAGTCCCAGCACTGCACGGGAGCTCCTTGCTAGTAAGTAGAGCACTTTCCACCCTATTATGGTATGTGCCTGCAGATCCTTGGTGTTATATATTAGTATTTTAAACTCATCATCAATGTTTTTAATTTTTTTTCTTAAATTCGAAAGCATTCGAAACCATCCACTGGCCTTATGTGTAGCTGGATGATAAAGTCACAAAGGAAAAGGCAGCTTCACTCCAGAAAAATACACTTTCTCTGCTTGTTTTTGTCCTCTTGGTGTCCTTTGCTGCTGTCTCTTGCTCTTTCAAGGACAGCAGATATTCTCTCTTTCTCTCCCTCTCTTTCCCTCAAGTAAAAGTCTCAATTTTCTATTATTTTTTTTAAACTCTGTTTTTTAGTAAACTTTGCTGGAAAAGCAACAGAAATGGAGCTGGCATATAACTCTGGGCTGCAGAACATAGGCGCTCCTATGTGATATCATTAAGGGAAGGCTGTATGACCCCAGTTTCAGAGTCACAGGGTGTCTAATGCGATGCTAAAATGCAAGAGAAGCTTTAAGAGCAGTAGTAAAGCGATTTATTGGTTGCCTCCTGTAAGAGCAGCAAAGGTGTGTGCTTGAGTTAGGGTCAGCACCCTATCTTTGACTCTGTCATCTCTGTCTCTGAGTCTGAAATCATGCTTGAGAGCTTTGGAGGGTGGTGAAGCAGCCCTCGAGAAGGCCAGGAGGGCCCTGGGGGGTCTGTTCCACCCCAATGCTGCGACACAGCCCTCGAGAAAGCAAGGAAACCTCACTCGTGGGGGGTTAAGGCATCTGGAAAGAGAAGACACCTCTCCTGAAAGCAGCAAGGGCAAGAAGATGGGAAGGTGGCAGCTAGTCAAAGCTCTGCTAGTCCTGGATTGATTTTTCATTTAAAAGTACAGGGGGGTGTCAAATTTTTGTGTTTGTGTTGACCAAACCACACCTCCCAAGTGGGAATTTCATGCAGAGCACCAGCCTGCTCCCTTCCAATTAACGTTGCTCCCATCCCCTCCTCATCATCAGGCACACCAGGGTAAAACTCCAGCGTTAGCCCTGGGTTTCCCCATTTGTAAGTGTAGCTTTTTTTTTTTTTCTCCTTGTCCTCCTTTTCACCTTTATTATTCTTTCAAGCTGCCTCCAACTATGACAGGTAGTGAAACTGTTAAAAATCACTTCCAAGGCAGTGACAAAATTTCAGTTTAATATATGTGGTTAATTTCAACGAAAAAGCCTATCAGTGTTGTCCCTGGCCATATCAAGAATATTTCCAGGGTTCTGCACTTACAAAGCAGCTAACAAACATTTCACTGATGAGCTTCTACATGAGGTGCTGGATGTGGGGGAAGATCCTGCAGACCGTGAACCCCTCTGTTCTTACATCACCCTGACAATGCAAAGAGTGTCTGGCTGCAATTGGCTTTGTGTCGACAGCAGTGAATAAACCAAATCTCTGGGCTGTGACCTGAATATGAGACATTTTATAATTTGGCACGTGTTTTTTGTTGGGAGTTGGTTTGGTTGGGTTTTCATGACTGCTGCTGGAGGGATGGGCACGTCGGCACTGCTTGAAGGAAATGGACTTTTTGTGGTGGAGAAGAGCACACAAACCAACCCTGCAGATCTAAACCTAGGGTGAAACTCGCATAACAAAATATTTTTGCCAAAATCTTAGGCTGGGGGGGGGGGAGGCAAAGGGAGGGAGGGGTATGGGACCTTTGCATGGTCATAGCATGGAGATGCCAGCAGCAGCGTGGAGAGGAGCAGCCCCAGCCCACGCTGCCTTGGTCCCATGGCGACGTGGGACATCTGCCTCCACCTTGCTCAGACCAGCTCCGGCTTTGACGTAAAAGAGAGATTTCACCAGGCTCATCCAAAAAGCAACGTGGACCGCGGCCACAGGATGGCAGCAGAAACTCGTCGATGGCCTCCAGCTCCAGTCCGGGCCTGAATCCTCGCCCTGCGGTGATGGACTTCCCCTGTTCGAGGCAGAGAACCAAATCATTTGTTGTCTGGAGGAAATTTCCCCACTTTTCCATCCGGAGACCTGCTTTGGTGTTCCAAGGAGACAGCATGAAGACAGAGGGCAGCGGTTTGCGTGCTCATGGCCTGTGGCACACGGGTTTCCCACGGTGGGACACAGGCACACCTTGAGGGATAACTGATGGGAGAACTCTCCATAAATTAATGTAAATATATATATGTATATATAAAGGCTGTTTGTTCACCCTGCCCATCTCCTCTCTGCCAGGGCACCGCCGGCAGTGCTTAGCCAGCCTTTACACACTCACTTAGGTTTTCAGCCTTTCCAGCCCATTTCAGATGTGTTGCTGCTTTTCTTCGTTCCCCCCACCTTTTTATTGACCTGTCAGGCTGTGCTGTCCAGAGGAGGGGGACTCTGCAAACTTCAAAGAATCAGTGCTACTGCCTCTGCCTTCATTTTTCTACCTACAATAACATGGCTGCATTTTCTCCTTTAACAGGCAGATGACAGATGTCTTTGTAGGAAGAGAAGATGAGTGAATATTTTGGTAGCCCTAGGATTTTGTTGGGTTTTGTTTGTTTGTTTGTCTTCCATTTCCATGGGTTCAGCCAGCACACAAAAACTTAAATTTGGCACACAGTTCTCAAGGTTTCCTCACTAATTCAGATTTGCATCCAGAGCTGATAGTGTCCCCAGCCTGACCTTACCAGTGCTATTTTAATCCCTGCAGGTGCAGAGGCTGGAAGGGAGCTGCCATTTGGTATTAAAGAAGTTATGGGGTATTTTTTTTTGCCCCAGAGTGGAAGAGTGCTCCTTCCTTACCTCTTGGATGAAAGACAAAAAGGAGATGGGCCGAAGAGCCAAAAGTGAAGGTGCACGGTGATGACCAAGGGATACTTCACTGATGGCCTTTCATTAGACAAATCTGGAGGGGCTTTCTCATCCACAGCCAGCACTGGGTAATACGGTGCCTGGGAGGACCATGGTTAGGACGAGTGGCACAAAAAAGTCCCCAAAACAGGTTTGCAGGAGCAGGGATGCAGGAAGGTGCTTTCTTTGCAGTGCTTAGCAAGGGCAGGTCTGGGCAGCAAGTGGGGGAAAGAGATAGCCCAGCAGCAAGCAAAAGTCCCTGCCAAAAGCTGTGGATCATGCCTGCACTTAAATAGTGCCTTTCATTTTAATATTTTGCTGCAGGTTTTGTAAAGAGACCAAGAAGCTCTTCCCTTTGAGAGCAAGGTTCTGGTACTGTCTTACAGCTTCAGTGTCCTGGGGATTACAGTAGCTCGAATGGCTACCTGCAGAGTTTATCTACAAAGGATGCCTTTTCAATGCTGTTCCATCATGGGTTTATCACTCACTGGTCTCCAGAACTCAGTGCAGGCTTTAGGGGCAGTTTGCTAAAGTGTCTGCCAATGCTGATTTAGATCTCTTCGTCTGCATTGTGTGTCTTAGTCCCTCTAGCACAAGGGATCTGCTTAGCTCCTGCCTTGTCCCAATTGACTCACATTCACCTGTGAGAGACCCTACCCGAGAAAGCTTCCGGCAGCAACTCAGGCTGCTTGCTGCACATAAGGATGTATGTGTGCGGGGCTATCACAGCTGTGGGCATGCTGAGGCCTGAGACAGGGAGGGATGGGGTATTTCCACACACACACAGCAGCATGTCTGTGTGCGGTGCCCCAGAGACAGCCTTTTCCTCATCAGGCTGAGAGCAGAGATGTCAAGTGAGGAGAGCATCATCGGGGAGCACAGCTGCTGTGGGAAAGCCCCCAGGTTATTTTCTTTGTCCCAGGGTATAGGGGCAAGAGCAGGCAGCTGGTCAGGTAGGGTGGCCAGATAAAAGTCCATGCCCCCAGCTGACCACCTTGAATTACCCTACCCAGTGGTGCTCAATGGCCATGGAACAGGAGGAGTGATGGGGATGGTAACTGGGATGCAGTAGCGCTCTCCTTCACCCCCAAAGAGAAGAAAATCCTCAATATTTGACACTTGGGGTAAAGAATAAGACCACTGAGCCACCCCCTCTATCATTTCAAGATCCCTCTGGTGAGTCCATGACACCTCCTTGCCAATGCCATGAAAGGTGGATGGTGGGTCCAAGTCTGCCCAGACTCACCACCATTGTCAATCAATATCTGTCATCAGTCAGAGCTGTTTCTACATCACTGTGAGCTTTTTTTTTTTTTTTTTTTTTTCAACTCACCATCACAGAAGTTCTTCCCCATCTAAATCTAGTTTAAGTCCTGTTTCTACTGAACAGGAGTCCATATCTGTCTTTAACCAGCATTATCATCGGCAGAAAGGCCTGAGACTGAAAGGATGCAGAGATTCAACTAACCATGCCACTGAAAAAAACAGTCCTGTTGTGATCCCTTTGATTTGGCCCTAAGAAATCCCATCAAAAGATGTGCTAAATTGCTGGCTCATAGGAAAATACAAGTCATTTTATTCAGGCTTTAGGGAAGATATATTTTCCCCTTCGATACAGTATCTAGTGAATCCGTAAGTTAATTGTGATGTTTTGTAGATATCTTACCAATATTTTTGCCAGTGGTGGGTACTTTGAGCTTCTTTCACTTGAAGGATACAAAACCAAGCAACATTATATCATTACACAGTTTCCAAGGTAACTGGAGAGAAAGATAACACTGGCTGGGGTTGCACACTTTGTGATCTCACTTCATTAGCTCATTTCTTTACATCAGCTTGCTTTTCTGGCTCCATTACTCCCTTTGCCTTGAAACCCCACGAGAACTACGACTCCACCAAGTCTATCACTAGAAAGGTGATATTACCCAGTGACTATTTGGTGAGAGACAGAAAAAAAAATGTGGACCATTCACCACTCCAATTTCATTCTGGAAGACATTCATTCACCTCAAAAGGGGAATGAGGAGGGAAGTTTGTCAAGAAGAAGGAACCAAGAATGCTGTTGCCCCTCTCTCTACCTCAGTGGCCTGAAATGCTTGTTCTTGCTCTCAGAAGACCTCCATGCCCAGGATCTGAGCCATGGCATCCATCTTCTTCCCACACCTAGGTTTAACTTACCCTGGGGTGACACAAGAGCAGTGGGGAAATGTCCTGGATGGGACTTGCAAGGTGCCAGCTGGGATTAACACCTCCCAGGACCCAGAGCGAGCAGCCCCCACTGTGACTCGCAGCGACCTGTTGCAGCGTTGCACGGGGTGGGTGTTCATAGCAGTGCCAGGGGAAAAACAAACTGGGAACAGGCCTGTCATCCTTCTGGATGCATAACACTGCGTAAAAGTGCGGAGAGTGCAGCTGCCTCTTAAGAGCAACAATTAATAAGCAGTCAGCAAGTTGCAATGTGTAATAAATAAAATGCATTGAGGGGCATGCAGTTGGAGGTTCAAGTGACTCTAATGATTTGGAAACAATGTTCTCCACTGGATTTTCTAACACCTTTGCAAGACAGAGTATTAAGACAAGTTAAGACACTTTCTTCTGCAACCTCATTGCCCTATCCATTGTAGACTTTAGTTTATAACTTCAGAGCCCAGTATATAGTGTAATAGATCATTTATATTCATATAGATGTTACCCAGCACTGTACATACACAGAGCTTAAAAACAGTGTGTAACACCTGCACCTGATCATGCATACTCCAGTCATTGCTGAAAGCAGAAGGAAGAACTGCCCATAAAATATGTGCAGGTCCTGATGAAAATGATGCAGTTACTGTAGGGGAATTCATCCGTGTGGGGATGAATTTCTCCTGTCACTGGAAAGAAGCCCAGAGGAGGATGCTCTCCTGGGGCTCCCAGATGACATCTCAATTCCCACCCAAGTGCCTACAGATGGAAAAAGAAGGACTCCAGCTTTTGTGCATATGCTGGAGTCCAAGGTACTGGGGACCTGGGGCTTCATTTCCCTGTGTCACCAACACCAGTCCCACCTCAGCTATGTCTGTGGCATGGCTGCAAAGACTTTTGCTGGGCTCTGGGTTCAGTAAAAAGCTGGGTGGTGATTTCAGAGACACTGTTTACACAGAAGTTCACTGGCACTGGGTTGCTCCAAATCAAAGCTTCCCTAGCCTTGCTCTGTCCCCCCACCAGGTGTGCACTAAGTGCAAATTTTGATTCCAAAATTAGCCAGCCACAGAAAAATCAAGCCCAAACTATTTATTTCCCCCCTCCTTTTTCCAGTCCCAATGACAAGACACACTGATAAATCTGGGCAACTTGAGCCACAGAGGATGTGGATGTGTAGAATACCTGTTAGAATAACCCTTGTGCACATCTCTCCTTTACACCAAGCAGATTCCACCTCTGGCACTTCAATATTTGTGGGGGGAAAAAGAAAAAAAAGAAAAGAAAGAAGGATCCAATAGACCAAGGGAGATAGTATTTCCAAAATTAGGGTGCGTGTTTGTCTATGGTGCTGCCAGCAAAGTACACACAGATCTCTTCTGCAGCTTCAGTATGGGTTCAGTTGCCTGGATGCTGGTTGCTCCTTTTCAGCAAGGCTGAACTGGACTTCCAGCTCCATGCTTGTCCTACACCTAGCTGTGATGTTTTACCTAAAGTACAGGCCTGGTGGACAAATTATTTAGCATAGGCACCATCTGTTTATATTCCCTCTCAGAGAGACCTGAGGCATGCTGGATGTGCTGTGGGGACTTTCTGAAAAAAATATTATTTAAAATACTGCTTGTCTCCCAAGCTGTGTATTCCTGCTTCTCTTTCCATCTTTTCCCTTTGAGAACGAAAGCAAGGACAGGTCACTTGCCTTTTTATATGAGCATCTCTCTGAACATATCCAAGAGAGGGAGAGAGAGAAAAGGAAACCAAAAACACAAAACAAAATGAGAGAACATTTTTAATTGGAAGCGTTTTGTTTTCACCAGGATTTTAACTTTAGAGAGAGCCTCACAAATACTCTCTCAGGGTCCACTGCTGAACGGCTTTATTCTGCCGCAGGCAGGCTTTCATGGCACAGCACAATAGCTTTTGTTTCAGAAGTATAGGGCAATGAGGACCTTGAATGCCAGAGGTCTGTATTATATCCATAACTGTAGATTTGGATGGTGGAACGGAGGTTGGGGGAAGGTGAGAATGAAAAATTTCTCCATTGTATAGATGGAGTCCTTCCAGCAAACACCGACACAATAGGAAGCACATTCTTAAGAGCTGAAGCAGACTCTGGATAAAGACTCTCTCATTTTGTACATAATGGTCTCTGTGCTTTAACCTTGTACAGCTGCTATGACACCTGCTTTTCAAAGCCATTGTTGAAGAACAAGCAGAGCTTTGTCTGATGTATACATTCTGCGCCACACATGTTAACATTTCTCTTTTTGTATTTACTTTTGTTTCCCCCACCTTCTCTTTCTTTTTTTTTTTTCTTTTTCAAACATAACAGTTATGAATGAATGGCTGAAAACTAATTTCAGCCTTGATTCCCACAACATCGTGTCCAGTATGAAAGTCTCAATGCATTGTAATATAGAATAAAGGGCAGATATTAGACTGGGGAGTACTCTTTTCCTTTTCTATCAAATTGATGGCCTTTGTGTCTCTGTTTCCTCCTCTTCTTTCCTATTTCCCTCCCTTTCCATCTCTCTGGCTGCTTGCTGAAAGGATGGACAGAACATGGCAGCTCCCCTGCCCTCCAGTGGAAATAGCTGGAGGGCCCCGAGGTGCCGACGTGCTCACCACATGTTTGGGATGGACGGTGAGAGCCCAGGCCACCAGATGCAAGCAGTGCTCATGATGAGATGGACATGTTTGGGGCACCATGGGCCTCAATTGGCCTTGTCTTGGGCAGGCATCCAGCTGAAGCCAAGAGCAAGGAAAGCCTGAAGCACAAGGGATCTCTAAATATTTGCAAGACCAGTTCTCTTGATTCACAAGACCTGCTCCTGCTGAAAAGGACTCGGGAGCAACAGGTCATTTGGTATGAAGCACTTTGCAGAAGAGACGCTGACTTATTCAGGAAGGATTTAACCTGACAAATGAGGTGAATAATGGTTTGATTTTACTAAAAACTCTCTGTTATCTTCCTCTCACTTAGCGATCTGCTGTGGAAATAGGGCAAAGACACTGTGTCCTTCTGAATTACATTAGAGCTTCCCCACTTCTAAGCTTCCTTAGGTGAGTAGGTGCTAGCTACAGGGGGCAATGGGAATAAGAGAAACTGCTACTGATCCATCAAGGAGTAAATGAATGATGACTCTGGCCAATAGAACAGCCACAGCCCAAGCCCCAGGATTTGATAGTGAATCATTTAATGACAAGGTTATTGGTCGTGTCCACTCTGTGGAAATACCCGTGAAGTGGTGAGCAATCCTCCAACGCCTTCTCCCGCTGGGTGCTGGCCTCTGTGCCCCACAGCAGATCATCTCTACAGGGAGGAGGTTCAGTTTAATTTTCTTAAACGAGCAGAACTGGGGACAGATAGTAACCACCCATCTGGATCTGCTTCTTCTCTGACCAGCACAGGTTCCAGCTTTGCTTAAAGTCGTGGCGATGCTTCTAACTATTCCCTTCTGTGAACAGACACGCAGGCACATCGGAGATCATGGCCAGAGGTGAAGAAGAGTGATCTGCTCATGCAGGGTTGGTTGTTCCTAGTGTGAGCATTGCCCCTGAGCAGTACAAGTTACCATATCCAAGCTGCAACCAAACCCTTAATAACCACCATCCTTAAATCGTCTGGGCTTTGTGCTTCCATTTGTTTTTGTGGCTTGGGAGTTTTCCTTTTGTTTGTGGCTTCAAACCAGCTCCACTTAAAGGCAGATTTTGAAGGCTAAAAGGAAATGCCTCCTCCTCAGGTGAAGTCCCTTCCCAGAGCATGAGCCCAGCTCTTGCAGAACTGGGGGATCCCCGGGCAGCAATTTCCTGACACTGGCATTGCTGTGGCATGGGAAGAGACACTGGCAGCAGTGAGAAGCATTGGGTAGGAGCGGTTCCCAGGTCCAAGGCACATATTTACTTTGAAAAAAAGAAAGATGCTGACATATGAAATCAAAGACAGGGGACTGGTTTCTGAAATCCCTATTTGGGTTTCAGTTTTTCATGAGAATAACTCAGACGCTTGTTTCATGCTTGCTTTCCTGTCTAATTATTGATGGAAGTGCCTACCACTTTCACCTGATCTTCAGCAGGTCCATACTTGCCAGGGAAGGGAAAACTCCATGGATATGTCCAGAAGACATGCCCTGTTTTCAAAACGCTAGCAGCCAGCAGGACTGCAGGCAGAAAAAAAGGAGGGCAGGCTTTAGAAGGGCTAAATGCTGAGCTTCTGCTGGGCACAAATCTTCAGTGCTGGGAGAGGTGCAGTGGCACAAAACCTGCCTTAGGACTGTGTTCATCAGAGCAGCTGCTGAGAAGGGAAGCTTAACCAGGACTCTCATGAGATCAGCGGTACCTCTGAAACATCACACCCATTCCCGACCTGAATCGAGGTGCTGTTTCTTTTTTAAGCCTGCTTCTCATTTGACTGGTTTGGTGTGAAGCTTGGACGTGCACCTTTCAAGTCCAGACACTGTGAGCTGAATAAGAAATTTTTGCATGAGAATGACAAGAAATTATAACACAATGGTGAAAAACAAATGATGGGGTTCTGATGCTTGCCTCCTGATTAAAGCAGCTGAACTCTTAGCTAGGGACGTGTCAGACTGCCGAATTTTGCATGCCCATGAAGCAGAAAACAAGAGATGGCAGGGGAAGGATGGCAGCAGCCCATCCTTCCTCTCCCATCCCAGAGCAGGCAGTGGGATGCTCCAGGTGGAAAAGCATCAGCTGCTACAGAGAAGATCACCATGCAGGACGCTGCCCCGTGCAGTGCCCATCCTTCCCAGCAGCTGCATTTGACTGAGCTCATGTTCCTCCTAAGGTGCCCACCTACCATCTTGCTACTTCCCAGCCACATCCTAGTCTTTAAAATCTTCCCCAGCTATGCTGGCAGGGAGGTGTGAATCCCAGTGGGCTGAATTTCTTAATATTTGTGGAAGTAGGAATGTTTCTTTGATTAATAATAATAATATTAAAAATAAAAAACAACAAAGGAAAAAGCCAGAGTGGGTGCAACTTGTACATTGAATACTCAGTCCTCTTTCATGTCAGACCCCCAAGATCAGTTCACGCCTCCATATCTGTGCTGTTAATAGAGCGTGAGACAATTCAGGCACCGAGCCATCCAGAGCATAATCCTGCCATTTGAAAGCACATAAAGGCACTTCATAGCAGCAAGTGTCAATAGTCACTCCCCTATTGATATAACATCCCTTCCCTCCTCCATAAACTCCATCTAGCAAAGAAAATAAACAAGGGTTATATGAAATCTACCCCCAGCATAGCTGTAAAAGATGCATTATAGAAAAGAAAAAGAAAAAAGTCCAACAACAAAAAGGTGATGTTTCATCCAATAATTCACTTGCAGGTCCCTGCTCCTTGTTTAGGAAGTGTGTGCACAGAGGATTTCTGATGAGGGCAGGGGGAGGATTAGGGCCAGTATCCTGCACCACATCCAGAGCTGGCAGAACTGCTGGATGACAGGCAGACAAAAGCAGCAGTGCAAAGGGGAAGAGGCAAATGCTCAAGGAGCCCTTGAGCCATAATGTCACTGCATATCATTGGACATCCCTGCATCTGATGCAATTCTTGCATCCCTGGGCCATTGGAGGCCACAGTAGCAGAGCAGAAAAGGAGCACGGGCCAGGGGTGTGCCGCCAGAGGACTTTGGAAGGGAACAAAACCCATCCTGGGGCTGACCCACAGTTTGCTCCAGGGCAGGCTGCAGCCAAGGCTGGGTCCCAGGGGTGCTCGACACCCTGAATCTGCCTCTCACGCCCTGCTGCTCTGCCCCACGGGGCAAGGCAGTGCTGGCAGGGCAGCGAGAGGGCAGATCTGCAATCCCTGAGGGAGCTATCAAGGAGGAATTTAGGCACCTATGTCAGCAACCATAGCTCACAAAAGCTCTTTTCTGGCAGCTAAGTGTCCGCTAGCATCTCCATCTTTGATACAGCACATGAGCAGGAGCACTGTCCTCGTGCAAGGGCTGGGTCATGCTCCAAAGTACAAGGTCCGTAAGAAACATCTAAACCATACTGTCTTTACTCAGCCCTGGCAGTACCCACGCTTCATATCATGGTGCAAGAACTGGAGAGCCTGGCAGGTTTGAGGGGACTTACGTTCCTAGGAGTGTCTCAGGAGATGGTCGAACCTGCTGGGTGGAGGAGAGCTGGACATCCCTTACCAGTCCCATCAAAGTGCTGTTCAAAGGCATGCAGTGTCCCAGCAGCCCAGCTAACCGTGCCCAGGAAAGTGTCTGGGATGTGAATTCCAGCCTCAGAGCAGGTCCTTATTCCATCAGGTCCATGAGTCAAACCCATCCATGTCAAGATCAGGCCAACATCACTCATGGGGTCACAGAACATCACCAGACCTGTGCCCTGGGTCTGGGAATGTTATTTGAGAGAGGAGGCCAGACTCCTAAAACTTAGGAACTTTTCCCACAGTCCTTGAGGAAAAGGACTCCCTTCCACCCATCATCCCAGGGTCCTGCAAGTTTTTCAGAAAGGCCTTTCCCTTTCTCTCTGGGAGCCATTGAGTTCAGGAGCTGCTGGTACCAGTAGCTACCAGAGATCCACACAGGCGACAGAGCATCCTCAAGGAAACAGCAAAAAATAAGTGTGAATTATGGTAAAGCTGGAAAACAGCACCTTTGCTATCCTGAAAGGGCACAAGGATGTACTTCACATGCTTGGGTGCAACCAAAAGATGTAAGAAAAGACTGTCAGAGGCCAGAGCTGGGGTGAAGCAGAGGTGACTGTCCAGTTTTCGCCTCGGTCTAATGAGACGATTTGCCAAAAGAGCAAACCCTGATTGGTTAATGAACATCTCACAATTTACAGCAGCAAAATGCTGGGTGCCATCAAATGCAACCCAAAGTTAAAGCTATGACTGCTTTAATAATCAATGACTGCAGAGTATTTAAAAAAACAGCTAAGCTTTCAGGGGCTTAAGACTTATTGCTCGCATTTTCTCAGCTTTCTTAAAGAAAAAAGGGGTGTTGTAGAAAATGGTCAAATTTATCATTTATAGCAAAATATTAATGTAGCAGCAGGAGACTTGATGTGGCCATCTATCTACAAGCATTCAGACTTCAAAGGAAGCATAAACACGAAATTAATGGTTTGTCTAGTGTAAAGGAAAAATAAATGCAAATGTAGCCTCATTAATACCAAGTGGGTGACTTCTTGGTTTATGGGGTTTGGATTGATTTTGTCAAAGGCCAATAGATTTATTAAAAATGTCTTTTAAATTTAGCATCCGTATACCCATTAGTTGAAAGAAATAAAATTCCCTGCAATTGCCACCACCTCTCCTCCTCCTCTCCCCCCTCCCTGGATGTTGTTTTACCTAAATAAAGTTCTTGCATTAGGACTCACTTTCATGCTGAAATATGTCTCTTGTAGGAGCCGCTATAAACGTCAGCATTTTCCACAGCGTTAGTTTATGGGCCGAGTGAATTTTAATGGCATCGTAATCTCACCGCAATCAATTGTGGTACATGGTGAGGGGGTTAAAAAAACCTTGGGGAGTGTCCATTAACCAGAGCTCTGCATCACTCCCGGTGCTCAGGAGCTTTCACAGGGTGCTTGGAGGATATTTGCTTTTTTTTTTTTTTCCTTTTAATATCTATCCACAAAATGTTTGTTCTCAGCTGTGTCACCTCATTTTTCACAGCTCAGAGGGAGCCTGGAGGTTCCTGACTCCTCTTCTGAGGGAGGGCTCTCTGGTTGGGACACCTCGTGCCCACCCCATGCCCCCCAGCCCAGGACGTGCTGCTGTTCTCGGCCGGGTGTCGTGCAGACATCGGTGGCTGGTGGTGGCAGCAAAGTCCCAGCCCACGGGCTGGTTTGCTGTGTCTTGTGGTTTTATTCAATTTAATATCCGGGGATCTGATGATAAATCTCAGAGTCAATGTGGGATGGTGGCTGGGCTGGTTTAACCCCCTCAGTGCCAGCCTGCATGCTGGCCCAGCACACAGCATCTTCTGCAATGGCAGGTCTGCAGGATGCGCTTGTGTGCCTCTCCTTCAGCCACCAGCACCACAAACAGATGTTTGTACCCCTGATTCAATTGAGCTGTTCTGCCTGCAAACCATGGGCAGGGGATCTAAACCTCATAGAAAAAGACATGAGAGAGCTCATCCTGATCATCTGGTGCTCGCAGGGCAAAGAGCCTGAGCTGGCACAGTGTAAGAGCCTTTCCTTCTCCTACATCTTTTGACCTGTTGAAGCCAACAGCACTCTGCACAAGATTTCCACCACTGAAGGCAAAGAGGTAACTTTAGTCACGGAGGAAAGCTGTAGGATCACGTCCCCTCTGAGCCAAACCCTTAACCTAGCAGGTAGCAGGACTGACTGATGCATAGCATGGAGTTTTCATTAGAAAAATACAGGAATGCAACCTTACAATCTCATATTATGCATTTTGTGTTGCACTGCAACTGCAGATCACAATTCCCCTCTCCCAAAAACATCAGAAAGTTATTGTGAAACACAGTCCATTGGTTCAACTTGATTAATTTGGGTCATTTTAAAGAAGGAACATGCAGATATGCTTTCTGTGCTTCCATGCCTGTATTGGCAAAATGGTACAGGAGAGAACATTGGCATAATGTTACAGAAGAGAAGGAGATGGAGAGAAATAAGCGGAATGAAGAGATCTGGGCCCTAAGGATGAATTTGGTCAAGTAAAAGACAAGATGAGGGAGAGACAGGTGACTGGGATGGGGTAGAACTGTATGTACCAAATCTCTGAGCATACACAAGAAACAAAAGGTCTTTACTTGTTTTCTTTGTTAACAATAACTGGGAATGATTCTTAAGATAAACTTAATTTAAAATTAATAAACAGAACAACCTCATCCTTCCCCATAACTTGATCAATTTACTTCCATAATTCTGATCTAATTGCTTGCACATGCTGCAAAAGTTAGGAAGTGTCCTGTCAACCATTGAACAACCTGATTCACCATGAAGAAAAACAAAATTTGGTCCTTGACATGACAAGGTCACAAGAAATAAATACTCTGGATTCCCTAGGAATTGTACTTTTACATACACTTGAGTAGTAATGTAAAGACAAGACTAGACCTCTTATGGCAGTAGAGGATGCCACTTAGGTGCAGTGGTTTGTTTTGGCTTTCTTGACACCTCCATGTCTGTTCTCTCACAGCAGATAGTCCTTCTAACAGAAAAAGAAGCCAGGATGCAAAAGAATGTTTGGCTATTTGGTACCAGAAGTCTGTGTTGCAGGAAATGATCATATGCTTAGAGAATAGCTGGAGATCCCCTGACCCAGACTTGCCATTCACAGTGCAGGACCAGTTATGTACACCGGGTAACAACGAAGCACATAGGCAGACCCACAGGCATTGGGCAAGAAATGAGTCTATTTCCCATAAAAACTACTAAAAGAAAAGAAAAAAAAAAGGGGGGGGGGGTGGAGGGGAGGGGAAAGTGCATTTAAATGCATTTATTCCAAGAAAAATAACAACTTTTCAGCCTGTGGACTTTCATTAAAAACAGAAATGTTTTCAGTACAGTGGAGTCCCTGGGTATCTGTAGTCTACCTTGTAAAAGCTCCCATTCCAAACACCCCGAGATGCCTTTCCCTCTTTGGTGTGTGAATTCCTATTAAAAGTGACCCCATCTGCTGTCACTATCAATGCATAAATCTCTGGGCTGACAGCGATTAGCAGAAGACAAACGGTCAAAAAAAGGTAACACTCTCCTTGACCTAGAAATCATCAATTCAGGAAAGCATCTGAAAGCACCCTGGAACCTGTCAGCAGAGCTGGGAGGGGAACAAGTCTCCCGACTCATTTAAATGTTTTAGATGCAAAATGTTTGTCCTACGTGGACAGGTCAAAATGAAAACAAAAATAAGAACAGGAAAGCTGACACAAACGGCGGCTTCACACACAGCTGCTTTGTTTTCTCATACCAGAAACAAAACATTTAGAGTGAAAAAACATGACTGAGTTTCTCATTTGCATCTACATACAAATGCAAACCCTGCTTCAAGGAGAAAAGTAAGTGTTTAAAACTGAAAAATACCATTTCAGCCATTGCAGAGAGATTACCATGTCACTAGCAGAGGCCAGAGCTAACCCCTTCCATGGAAACCAGCACGATTAGGCTTTTCTGATCATACAGAAGATTTCAGCTCTGAGGAAAGCTTTGGGAAGGACCAGTCCCCATCAGCACGGGGCCTGTCACAGCACTTGGGGTGCCTGCTCGCTTTGCAGAGGAGAGGAGGAAGTCTGGCAGAGCCCGCACCGTCTGGAACAGGCGTCTCCAGCCCTTTCTCAGGCTGAACAAGCCAACATTTGGCAAAGCCAGGGCACACTTTCCAAAACACATTTCCAGCATTTCTCTCCCTGCCCTTCGTCCCAGCCAGCCCTCATGCACAGACACCAGCACCTCAGCAGTGCTTTTCTTGCCAGCAGCCCAGGAGAGCAAGCTGCACTAAGCCACTGCAGGGCAGGATCATTCTGGGTGCTGCCTCACTCAGCTCTGGTCCATTTGTAATGGACCACTTTTTACAGCAAACCTCCCCCTGCCACAAAAGAGGACCAGGAGCCAGACTGGATGTATTTGGATTCACCAGCACCCACAGGTACAAGAAGACTACCAACAGCTAGCCAAGGCTCTCCTTCTTCCTAGCTCAGGATGGACTCAACCATTTGCACCCGGGGACAACCCTCTGCATGGCTCCTCCAGGGCGATGGTTGGCCTTTTCATCAGATGGTGAGCCTGAGGAAGATGCCCCAATGGCTGTCCTTAATGAAAGCTTTTGTCTGGTTTCAGAAAGAGCTGGTAAATACATCTGTCTGCTGCTTCTCCTCCTCCCCGTATGTGTTTCAGGGCCATTCTGTGTTGCCCATGCTGACAGCAGACAGAGAAGTCAGCTGGTTTTCCCTTCCTCATTTCTTCTTTCTAACAGGGCTCAGAAAAAAAAAAAAAAAAAAAAAAAAAAAGAGAGAGAATAAAGAACTACTGCTGTAAGTGCATTTATGTTACACCTGCAGCATCTATAATATGCTGGCAGGTTGGCAAAGGGAGAGAGACCTTGATTATTTGGGGACCTGCTGGACAACCCCCTGAGCCTTGTCTAAGCTATTGCTACCTTTATCCTCACTAGACACTTGGGACAAATCCAAAACACCAGAGCAGAGCTAGTCTGCGGTGGGAGGGATCAGCTTATACAGCATTTATTACACATGTGAAGCCACCATGTAAAAACACAAAAAAAAAAGAACAAACAAAACAAAAACAAAGCAAAAAACAATCAGCAAACAAGATTCAAGATTACAGGCAATGTTTCTTTTCCAGCTTTCAAATTTCAGAAAACAGATGGCATGCTTAGGGAAAATGTCCTTGGTGTATCCTGTATTGCTCCTTTCTCTTCATTATTTAAAATTAAATAGGGTACAATCCAAGGTGTGTTTGTTTTTGTTTTCTTTAAAGATGATATTAAAAAGAACATATTTTTGCAAAATGCTGCCTCTTTGTATGTTTGAATACAGCTTTTGTGCTCTGAAAAGCTCAGGAAGAAAAATTTAATTCTGCTCCTTCTGAAAAGATTCTCTGAGCAGAGCTATCTTCAAGCCTGTGGCTGCAGGGATCTGGGTGTGAACTTGCTCTCTCTCCTGTTGGGAGTTTCTCAAGTTGATGACATGCTCCATGGGGCAAGATGAGGACAGGAAGATGAAGTTTTTTCCCAGAGAGTGATGCTATTAATCGCTCTTTCTTCTCATTTGCTTCACGCAACCAAGCTTGGTGCTTTGCAGTAAGTCCTGGATGAGATTGGAAACCTGGCTGAAAATTAAGAACAAAGAGAGAGACAGAGCTGGTAACCCTTATTTGCAGCCAAGTGCTTGCCATATGTCTCTTACATTTGGAGGGCAGTAGAATTGCACTGCTAAATATCAGCTAAATTAGCCATAATCTAGCCAACCCACCAAGTCAGCCAGCAAGATTTTGTGGTTATGGTACCATACCCTGTAATGCACCTCCCTCCCCTATGTACTCAACCTGGTACCATTCTGCCCAGTGAGCGCCTGTGATCCCACCAGTGAGAAGCTTCCATGTGATGGACTTTGCTGGGATGTTCTCTGGCAGTGCTGCATTGTCCCCTCTCTGCTCCAGACCAGTCTGCACTTGAATTTGCAATTCTGTTAACCTCGTCTTCAACAGAGAAATATTTAGAGCCCGTAACAAAACAGCATTTTCTTTCTGGTGCTAAAAGTCACCTCTGGTGTCCTCTTCCAGAAGGGTTTAATTGTCTTCCCTTGCTGCATTTGTCCCACTCCTGGTGGACTCTTGTAAGGGTTGAAACTGCCTTGCCTCCCTCCGGGCCAAGTAAAATCACGCTTCTTTCTCCAACAGCGAGTCCCAGATTTATCCCACTGCCTCACAAGAGGCTGGGCATTCAATTAAACATGTTTTAACCATGGATTGAGCAAATTAATGTGCAACTTGGCTGTCCTACGTTACTGTGGGCTGACCAGTTCTCTGCAATGCCCTGATACATGAGATGCAAAATTTCTCCTGTCCATCTCAGCTGACAGCCAAAGCTCTGGTGTTTCCCTCCCTCATACCCACACACATATTCCCCATGTCCCTGCTCAGGTAGCCCTGGGCCTTCCTAACTGATCCTAAAGGGATCCTACATGCACCATCCACGTAGGGAAGCAGGTCTTCATCCTGCATGTATCAACATGAGCCTTAGATAATAAACGAAGGACTGGGAGAAGAGAGAAATCATCAGGGCTGTTAATTTGACACCGACTCTTTTGATCTCCTCTTTAGATCATAAGGAAAGGGTAAGTGTGCTTCCTTTTAATCTTCGCTCCCGCACTTTAAAGGCCTCAATAATGTTCCCACCAACCAGATCATTTTCATTTGCAACTCTAATTAATCTGTGAATAAATATGCTTCGGAGAGGTGGATTGATTTAAATGAGGGCTGTCTTTTCACCTTTAATCTATAATGCTGCATTTCTCTCTCTTGAGAAAATAGCTTCTAGCTTGCACTCTCTCCCTTTCTCCCCAGGTTCATGCAAGGCTCTTTCTCCTCTTTTTTATTATAAAATAATGGCTTCGGCAGGTGAATAAAAGGTTAGGCAAGTTTGACAAAAATGGGAAGCTATTCACCCTTGCTACCTTTAATCTACTGCATTCTCCTCCTAATGAGTGTAAATTACCCAAGCTATTTCACAGAGTCTTTATATGGTATAATACCAGCTGGCAGACCATTCTCAGAAGGGCATTTTTATATTATTAGTATTAGTAATATCTTTAATCTTTTGTGGTGTGAAAACTGAGGACAACACAAGGATCCACACAAAGCAGCGGGGAGCCTAGCAGGACCCGCTGGGCTATGTGAAGGAATGGGTCCTCTGTAGGAAGGATCTGGCAGCAAAGTGGCATCCTCGTAGGATGGAAAGCCACCAAAAAAACCTGTCCCTGAGTGCTGATTTGAAAGTGTTTAAGACTTCTCTTCTGGAAGTATCCAAGTCAAATCAGAAACAGCTGCAAGTTAGTTAGAATGGGGCTAGAGCATGAAGGATTTGGTCAGGAAATGTGCAAGGTATCACACCTTGGGGTTAAATATTCTACAGCTCTCACACCCAATGTGGAACAGAACCTGGAAAGCTACCAAGAGGGCAGGGACTTTGCCTGGTTTAGACCTGTGCTCATGGTGGAACAAGAAAACAAGCAGTCACATCATCTCAGGGAACTGCCACCACTCACCCAGGATGCTGTAGCAGACTGGGAAAGCAGAACAAGCCCTTGCTAATTCAGTGCATGCATTAGTTCCCAGCGTTTCTGGAGAAAGCCAGTAGTGGCCTGGGAATGCTGTCACTTTTCAGTTCAGAAGCAGTGAATTTTGAGGTGTGGTTACGCTTTCTGTTTTTTCTCACTTGCACTGGCTTGAAACCAAAGAGCAGGTGAATTGTGTGCCCTGCAGAGTTCATGCCTGGGCACATGGCATTAGCACCCATGCCTGCATTTGGAGCAATGCCCACACAGATCCTTGGCACAAGTGATGCAGTGACATGCAAAACCCAGATGGCACAGATCCAGCCCTCAGCGCTGGGATGGGGCCCACCCTGGTGGGAGCCCACAGACCCACTGAACACAACAGATCCAGTGAGTCCTACGGTGAGCATCACACCTCATCCCTCACCAGCACGAGCTGCTGTCACCCCATGGTACCAACCGGTGTCACCGTCCCTGCCGGCCAGCCTGCTGGGGTTGGGACGTACTTTGGGGAAAGCAGAAGGAGGATGGATGCAAGGAGATGGTGGCTGGACAAAAGAACAGAGCTGAGAAACTCCCCCCTCTCCAGTTTGGAAAGCAGTCTGAGAAAGAAGTTTACAGATGGACAAATATAATAAATCAGTACAGTCCTTCTGGAGCAGAAAATCTTGGCTTTCTTCTTGCTACAAGTAGCACCCAAGCCACTCGCTAGCCCAATCTATTGCTACACACCTTCAGTCATTCCTCTTATCTCAGGTTGACTCAGGTCCCCATTACTTCTGTTAGATTATACATCTTCCATTTTTTAAAATTTGCTACTTGTGATTATTATTCTCTGGTCTAAGAATGCCTCATATTCAGAGATTCATTTGTTTCACTCTTATTATGCACACTGTATATGTTCAAGGTCGCTAGTTAGTCTATTATTCAAGGGGGCACTTTTTTCCTTTTTAATTCCCCCCCTCCCCAAAGAGGCTCAGTTCAAGGTCTCACATTCTCCGCTTTTTTCCCTAAGTTTTGCCATTTCTTTTTCTTATAAAAACATTTTCCCTTGCCTCACATTCTCCAGTAGCTTCCATTCAATTCAATCCCTGCTAATATATCTCCACAAGAAGCCCAGGGCAGACCCCAAGTCAGCTGCTTCTGCTGTTTTAAAAGAACCAAAGAAAGCTCTTTATTTTCTTAGACTCTCCAGCAATTTCTTGAGTTGCAAACTGATATACAAAGCATTCTTAGAGGTGGCCAGGAGATTTCCATATCATTTGCAGCAGCACTAGCTAAATATCAGGCTGCTGCGTGGGGACTTGGGTGATAACCACCCCAGGAAATGAACACTTACACTCCTATCCACTAGACATGAATTTTAGCAGTGCTGCTGTTGTCTTGCTTGCAACAAGAGGTAAAACAGCCAGGGATTGCTTAGCAGGCTAGTGTTTAATTTTGGATGAACAAAGGAAACAAGGCTTTAGCCCACTACAAAACTACTTGTTTGTCAAGTGACAAGATCCTCAACAAACCTGCCTGTATTATCAGGCTTCTCTCATTATCCAGATATATTTATGTACATTGTCTGTGCAGGAAGAACACCTACTGCTTTGAGCTCTCCAAGCAGGAGACTCGCAGCACCCACTCCTGAGCTTCCGCGTGAGGTGCAGTCGTGATTTTACAGCAGGCTTTAAGACACAGCCATACAGCCATCAACACATGGAAATTCAGGCTCAAGCCACTTGAAATCAGAGCTGCTAAGGCACAAAGTAAGGTAGAGGAGGAGTAAGCCACATTTTTATATGCAGGTTAAAGCTGCTGCCCTTAGAGAAAGGGAGCTGTATTGGGGAGGAGATGCCTGCAGCGGGACAGATGCTGTCCTCAGTGCTGGACACATTAACCACATAGCCTGGTTGTGCATCACTGCAACGTCAGGATCGGCTCCAAAGAGCAGCTGTCAGGAAATAATCTGAGCTAAACCTCGAGCTGAGCTCCTCAGGCCCCTGAGAGCAATCCCAGACTGCAGGGTGGGGGCATGGGGAAGATGCAGAGAGACAACCTATATTTGTAAGGATTTTATGGGGCTACCCCAGCTTAACTTTCTTCTCTGCGTACCAGTTGTTAAATGTGGTTGCAGCACTTGTATACCATATAGTTGCATTTGATTTTCCATCAGGTCAGCAGGAGCACATTCCAAACACAGGTTACTTACCTGAAGCAGTGGAAGCAGGAGATGAGGTCACCTGTGCATTCCCACCCAGATGCATTTTCATTTCCAACTGAGAGAGGAAGGAGTCCATCTTCCATCCTTTCCTCCACAATATTTGCAAGGCCCACATGCCCTCAGTTGCTGTCACCACAAGGAACAGTACTTTATTTTTAATCTGCTCTTCCTCCTCCTCTTTTCTGCTTTAAGATAAAAATATTTTATTTTTTTGTTTGCCAGGCTCAGTCGCAGCACAAGGACATGGGGAAAGACATTCTTTCAATTCTTCGGGCATTGTGGCCGTCTGAAATGGGAAACAAGACAAAGGCAGAGAAGAAAAGCTTATTATGGGCAGCCTAGTTGGAAGAAAATGAATCACCCAAACAGATAGGTTTCAATGATCTCAGGCGAACTACACTCTTTATTCCATACACCCGCATCTAATTGTTCAAGAAAATGTTCATCTGCTTCATAATGACAGTCATAATGGAAGTTATGTGAAATAACTAAAAAAGTTTATTCAAGGGTCTGCTTCTGAAAGTACAGCTATAATGCACTTTCTTCAGGGGATTTAATAGAATTTCCTCTCATAGAAATTGGATGGATAACAAGTAATTTTTTTAATTTGAAAACTATGTTAGATAGAAGGCTTTCCTGACATTAGATAGGACTTGTGGGGTATAGGAGCAGGACAGTCAGATGTTATTAAAAAAAAAAAAAAAAAAAAAAGAGAGAGAGAGAACAGAGAGGACCAGATGGGAGAAGACAACAGCTGTGTTTTCCCTGCTGCCATATCTCAGGGCCCCTCAGCAGCAGCCCAGGTTATATGGCAGGATGAGGAAAACAACAGCTCCTGTTCACCTCTGGGGCCTAAAGCAGCAGCAACCTCTGCTGACATCCCTTCCCAAGACACATCCCGAGACCAGTGCTTTCCTCCTTCATTGACAGGTGGTATGAGTGGAACTTATCTGCACCAACTCTCCGGGCAGAAACAGCAGGAGAAATTCAGGCTGTGCGCTGTTTAATGCACAAGCTTGAGCAGGCACCTTAATAGAGACAAGCCCAGGAAGAATAAGAGAAATAATGCAATGCCTGCAAGGAGCAGAATGACCACACTCACTGGGCTTCCTAGAACATGCTCAAGACAAAAGAAAACACCGAGAACAGCTACAATTTCCCTTAGGATGTTTAGACCAATAGAGGGAGGCAACACCATGAGTGTGTAGGATCAAGTTTATAGTCTGATGAAGGCCTCCTCCAGGTCCCTTTGACAGCTCTCTGGTGCTGAGGGTGCAGAAGGCAAAGCAGGCTCAGCCCAGCGCTGCAGCCCACACCTGGGCATCACAGGGCCCTACTTCTGGTGAAGCCCATCAGGTGTAACTCATGATAGAAGGTGTCCCTAACTTAACTCAGAATCAAAATTCTCAATATTTCCTTCAGCTAGACAGCAAGAAGTTAGCAAGACACTGAGAAAACTTTTTCTTTTTTTTTTTTTAAAACTTAAGAGTTTAAATCATTTTCCCCATGAAATATGATGAAGTACCTAGCATGTCTCTGTACTTCTTGTCAAAAAAAAAAAAAAAAAAAAAAAACACGTAATGCAACATCCAAAGCAGAACATTTTGACATGAGCTTCAGCAGGAGGCAAGATGGTGAGATGCTGAAGGACCAGCCCTCTCTTTGACACCAGCTCAGATTCTTCATCCTTGAGCTGGAGGGAAAAGGAAAGCTCCATTCAGTTCAGCAGGATCCTGAAGGACATGACCAACTTAGAAACCCATGAGTCATTTGACCAAAGCCAGACAGAAAGAAAACCCATGTGATTCAAGTTAGAAATGTGCTGACGTACTTCACAGAGCTCAGGCCTGAGAAACAGACTGGTAGCTGCAGTTTCCCCTCTGAAGAAATCAGAAACAGTTTTTATTTTCCTTTAAGGGAAATAAAGCATTTTTACTCCACACCTGTTCTTCCTAGAAGAATCACTGGGCTGGTCCTTGTCTTATTGTGATGCCAGGGCAGACAAGGGAGAGGACAGAGGAGCTGAAACAATAGGAGATGGCAGAATTTAGGGGACTCTTAGAAACCAGGGAGAACCAGGAACCAGGACCATCTCAGCACGGCTTCCCAGGCCAGCAGCACCGAGGGATAGGGATATGACCCATCTGCACCCCCAGGCTTCCCAGTATCTTAAAGAAATGTGGCAGGACTCTCAGTGAGCCTCCCCCAGGCCCTATTTCAGCTTAGTCCTGCACAGGCACCTGGGGGGCTCAGCAAGGATGCCTATGAGCTGTTCCCAGCTCTTGATGGCAGGAGGCTGGTTCTTGCTGGAAGAGCACTTGAAAGGAATAGAAGGAAGCATTACACCTTTCATTTTATATACAGAAAGCATTGTATGTCAGGCCTTTTGTCTGAGAGCATGCCTCTGTTAGCTATTTTCACATGCAAGCCTTTTGAACAAGACAATAAAGTTTCTTAGAAAAGCTTCGGCTAGGAAGCTAGTTGAAATACATCTGATGTTTATGTTTAAAGTTATAATACTTCAAGATTTATGAAAGTGACAAGCTGAGGTTTCCCAGGGAGCTAATTGCTCAACTTCCAGTGGCATTTCAAAGAAAATTTCAGGAAATAGGCACCTGATTACCAACACCTTTTATAAACAAGCAAAACAAAAGCACTTCGTCCATCACCTATAACGTAGCATCATCCAAAAAGGTGTCATTTGTCTAATTACAGTCCTTTTGATTTAATTGTGCTGGCCAGTCTGCCTTTGGAGGAGTCCCTGAGAGCATCATCCACCAGTAGGAGAAAGTTGGAGGCAGGACATCTGGAAGGTGTCCTCAGCAGTTCAGTGGACTGATTACTGAATGTGGACACTTCACAGAGATAACCCAAGGGCCGATGAGTCTCTTATGCCAGTGGAAATTTAAGTTTAAAAAAAAGCTTAATTCCCCTTTTATTTTACAGGCAGCAAAAATGAGGAAGCATTTCCACAGCCACTTTGTCTCAGCTTTGCTTTGGATACCATGCACACAAGGATGAATGTTCTGCTTATTTATTTTATATCTGCTTTTAAGCTTGGGTAGGTGAAAGGAAATAATTCTGCCATGTCCCAGGCTTTTCCCTGTGCAAAACTGCAGACTCACCCCCCCATCACCCAGTTCTTCAAAAAACTGCAAATGCACACAAGCATAGAGAAAGGTGCAAAAGAGCTCAATGACACTATTAGCACTTAAGCAATCCCAGAAGAATTAACAGGGCTTGAAGATGTGCTGCAAGCAATAGCATCTTGAAGCTACACTGCCATCAATGAAGGCTTGAAATTGCTATCAGGACCTTCAGGTGCTGAGGGCTTTCTGTAAAATGGAGAAACAAGCCTAGAATTTGGGACAAGAAAGAGCTTTCTGTAATCTAAAGGCACTTGATAAGAAAATTACAGAGTGAATCCCACTGTGCAATCACCATGAGAGTGCTCAGAAGAAGCTGCACTTTGAGCCACTAATGGCAGTCACCAAAAAAGAGCAAGGAAAGAACAATATCTATTTACCTTTGCTATCATGACACCAGAATCCAGGTGCCTGTAGCCAGCCCTGTGCAGCTGAAGAGGAACCCCAAGAGCTCCTCTGAGACACCCACCCCACTTGAGATACCACCCCACCTGCCCAGGGCTGCGGAAGAGGAGCGTGAAGCAGCCTATAGGTCTGATAGCTGACACCACAGAGTACCTGGGCTGTTCACCCAAATGTCTGAGGACTACAGCAACTTCCACCCCCAAAAGACTCAGGCCTACTTTTGCCACAGATTTATCTATTCACAAAAAGAAGCACAGTCCAGCTCAAGCAACCTTTGCCACAGACTGCTCACCCCAATAAGACACTCTCCTGCTGAGGCGATGACTGCCAGGCCCTCCCTGGAGAAGTTCACCGTGCAGGCCTGACCCTACACAAACGGAGAGGAGCAGAAAACTTGATGTTGGATTGCTAAAGAAAAGAAGTGGCTACTCCAGGGTTGCATAGAGAAACACGTGCTACAGCAACCACGACACCCTCAGGCCCAAGGGGGAGAGCCCTGCTGAGACCCTATTCCAGCCCGTCAGGCTCTTGGTGAATTGTCCCTTCTCTGCTGAGCAGGGCCAGCTGCACCCTGCACCCTTAATCAGTCCTTTTGCTCACTTCAAGGTATTTTCCTCCTAAGATATAAATTGTGTGTGTTTTCCAAAGGGTCTTGAAGTGAAAATGTCAGGCTAGCAAGGTTCACACAAGCATTTCAAGCCTGCAGCTGGTCCTGCTGATGTTGGGACCTGGGTTCAAGTTTTTTACACCCTCCAGCTGCCCACACACCTCTGGGCCATGGATCCCAAGCCACCACAGGTCCCTGGGGATCCCCATCCCCGCAGCCATGTCGGAGCCCTTTACCTCCCACCCCACGACTGTACAAAGCCCCTCGAGGCCTTTGTTTTCCCCATCTCGTTTCACCAGAGCTGGTGTAGGTATTCAGGGATGGCTTTTCTCGAGGTGGCTCTCATTGTTCCTTCCCCCGCCTTCCCCCGGCCGGCCGAACGCATGGAAGGTCAGTTAGAAATGAAGCTGCTTTTATCTGCAATCTCCCACCAGCCCTAAGCTGGGTCCCCTTTTTCACACTGAGGCCCAACCAAGCATGAAGGAAAATAATTTTACCCAATCTCTCTGCTCTAACGCGCACCAACCCCCGCCCTCCTTTTCCACAACTCCCCACCAACGTAAAGGGGAATTAAAAAAAAAAAAAAAAAAAAAAAAAAAAGCTCTTTCCACAATGAAAGCACAACTAGATAGAAATCTTCGTTAGGCACCACTCTAAACGTGACCGCAGCTTTCGGCTCTTCCTCACTCCAATATCACCATCTCCACTGTTTAGCCTTCTGGTACAAAAATAATAATAATAAAAATAGTAACATGGTGATTACTCGTGTTCAATGTAATTGCAACAGGCAGAAGAAAGAGGACTGATTAATTTGCCTTGTGAATTATGCATTATTTTCCCTCCCGGGGGGGGGGGGGGGGGGGGGGCCGGGGGCCGAGCACACTTCTCCAAAGCTTTATTATGTATATTTCTTGAATATTGT
>NC_048901.1:10711150-10721722 GCF_011077185.1 Oxyura jamaicensis
CTTCCCCCCCTCTCACCCCCCCCCCAGCTCCCAAGCACACTTCTCCAAAGCTTTATTATGTATATTTCTTGAATATTGTCACCTGTCCTCTCTTTTTTTGTGAGAGCTGTTGTCAGTAAGTATCAGTTAAGGCTTGGTGTTTAATCCGCTATGAACACTTACCTGAGGAACCTGGGTTTTATTACCGTGGTCGGCGTATGAGCGAGAACAGAAAGCCCACCAAGCCAACGCGAAGTGCTACTGCATGTAATTCCCTGCTGCCAGCTGCAGGATTTACGGAGCCAGGCAAACTAACCTGCATGAATGAAACAAAGACACTCCAGGCACAACAAGAAAACTGCTATTTGTATTTTCAAACCATAAGTGGAAGAGCAGTTTTGCCTCTCAGCTCAGCAAAACACTTAAGTGCATGCTTATGTTCAATGTCCACTGGAGCATCCCTGTGCTGAGGTTACAGTCCACAAGCCTGTTACCTCAAGGAGTGGTTTGTCCTCAAAGTGTGGTGTAAACAGGTGAGGAACAGCCCAGTGGTCATACATCAAGTGTTTGGGGTGCCTTTGTGGCAGGTAGATACAGAATTCAAACTAGTAAAATTCACATTTCTCCTCAGATGTACCTTTTTGGTTTGGTGACACTCTAGGCCAAGCTGCAAGAGGGGTCTGGACAGCAAGCACCATCACCTTGGAGCTGCACTGGGACACCAGAGGGTGCACCAGTCCAAGTTGGCCAGGTCAGCAGATGCACTTCTGGAGAGCCTCCATCACCAATACAAAATGTGTATGAGAACACCATAAATCTGCTGGGGTGCCATCTCCTGCAGCCTGGCGGCTGGAGATCCCAGTCGAGGAGGCTGATTCAGCCTCCAAAGAAACAATCAGTAGAAAAAAATGTTGTGCTCTCAGTTTTAATCCCCAGTACTACCCACAAAAGTATGTGACAGAGACTCCAGAGCCTGGTACAAACACACACACACACCAAAATGGCACTCTGGGGACAGCAGTGCTTTTTGGGTATGTCCTTGTCCCTCCTTTGGAGAGAATGGATGAACAAGGCAAGGAAACAGAGGAAGGCATAGGTGAACCCCCCACTAGATCTTCCTAAGGAGATTTTAGAAAAGATCATTTGCTAAAGAGAGGATGGCTAGAAATTTTTAGGGTCTCAAAGCTGGCTAAAAGCTCAGATAAGGTCAGATTTTCAAAGGTTGTTGCAAAGCTGCTTTTGAAAAGCCCTCTGGTTTCTCCTGCTTCACTGGTCTTTTCCGCCCCTCTCAACAATCCCTCCCTGGGCTCCTGAAGGTGAAAGGAGGTGAGCCACAGACGCCAAGGGGGAAGGCAGCTGGGGAGCTGCTTGGGGGATTTGTTCCTGAAGTCTTGTGTCAGCAATGGTGCTGCAGCCCCAACAACTGGCATTTGGGGCCCCAGGCCCTGGGGATGCCACTGACCTTGCGGTGCCATCAGGTGCACACGAAGCCAGGAGCTCGTCTCAGGAGGAGAGTGTGGAAAGCTGAAAGACGATTATAATATTCCAGGGGGAAGTTTTTTGCTTAAAATGAAAATAAACGGAACTGAAGGATTACAAAAGCAAACATGGAACATTACATGAAGCAATAATTGCCTCCTATTATTTCTCTGCACTCACCAAAACAGCTATTTAGACAAACAAAAGAGCAAAGAAAGGCAGAGACCAGTGCTGAAAGTTGTTTTATCTCTGCTAATCCCTGCTGCTTTGATAACTCTGTAATAGGATCATTTGGCATCTCCGAAGTGCGGTGTCTGAGGAAATTCATCTTTGCAGGCAGGTTTGGCTCAGGTGTCCGCTTTCACCTCTCGGTGACAGGGCGATCGGTGACTGCTTGGCTCTGGCCATTAAACACTCAAAATAAAAATAATAATAATAATAAATTTACATGCATGGAGGCAAAGAATCTTGTGCTCCTTTAGCTGAGATTGCTCCCAGATATTGTTTTATTATTGTTTTAATAGTCTCTCTTTTATGTTGTTGGCAGCTTAGTTAATTTGAATGCTATTCAGTCCACTGTGGATGCCGTTATTCATATTTAAAGAGGCTTATTCCACAAACAATGACGTTCAACTCACTTGGACTGTGTTAGAGCTGCTCAGCTAATGGCATATGCCAAGCTCCAGAGCTGTGATCCCCTGCCCCCAAAGGCTTGAAATAGCAGGAATTTGTGCGGGTCAAGCTGGCAGAAAGAACAGGAAATTTAGTATGGGTTAAATGTTGTCCTAGGAGTTGAAGTGTTTACAAGAATTGAGATCACACTGAAATTTGTCTTCCAGAAAGATGAATAAATAGCACAAATTCAATTTTCAATCTAATAATAATAATAATTTTTTGATCTTTAGCATGGTTCTCATTTCCAAGAGTAGGGACCTAAATATCAGAGTTTATGCTAAGACTATAGGAAGTTCTGCTCAATGCAAAGGTTTGGTATCTGTAGTATTCACAATGTCTTTTTTCCAT
Source organism: Oxyura jamaicensis (assembly GCF_011077185.1). NCBI lineage: Eukaryota > Metazoa > Chordata > Aves > Anseriformes > Anatidae > Oxyura > Oxyura jamaicensis. Next base: position 10,713,632 of record NC_048901.1, read on the forward strand.
TTTCCCTCTCCACATTATCTGGTTTCACACTCAGGACACACACATGGTCTGCTCTTAATATCCTGTAAATAGTACAAAGTGTTTCCCATGTCCTTCCACCTGCAAAGCTGGGTACAGCACGAGCCCTGCCATGCCTTTAAAGCAGAGCTGGTTAAATACCACAGACAGACAATTTCTCCCAGTGATGATGGGAGAGCCCATGAGGAAGCTTCTCTGGGGTAAGGGAATATTTTGGTGAGGAAAAACAGTGGCCCTGATGTCACATCTGATAGGAGAAGTGTGCCCAGGCTGTACCAAGGGCTGGTAGGTGGCTCTGAACATGGCGAGGTAGCAGCTTTAGCTGCCTTGTAGGTTCACGTCTCCTTGCACCAGATGGAGGACTACCTGACTGCTTGGTCTCCAGCCTGTGCTCCGTGCACATCTCCTCCCAGCAAGGGTCATGATGCTGTCACTGGTGCCAACATCCCCATCTCCTGCACATCACCGCGAGGCACAAGCATAAAAAAAAAAATAAAAAATAAAAAAATTAAAAAAAAAGAACACTTAATCTACTTAATCTACCAAAGAGATCTTTTGGGTCAAAGGTGAAAACAGCAGAGACACAAAGGTGTCTGGTGGCAACTTCTCAGTTATAGAGGATGACGAATCAAGTGTGTGGTCCTGGTTTTGCTTAGGTGGCTATTGCAAGCAGAGAAAATCTCTGACATTTTTGTGCTTTTCCCCCCCCCACATAATTAGTTTTGCTAATAAGCAGTTCTGGAAACTGACTTTTTTCCTGGAATTGACCATTGTCATCCTGTTGTTTTGTTGTTGTAGCAGCAGTTGTTGGCTAATATTCCTCTTTAAAAGAAAATCATGACCTGCCTACACAGAGTTGGCGTAGATGGATACCTGGAGTCGGTTTGGTGGAATGTGGGGGGCTTGGGGATTTTTTTTAATGTTGGATTTAAGATCATTTTTAGCCATTATTTGCCATATCAAAGTTTATGAGCTGTGCACAGAAACTTAATTGCATCAGATTTTTCTGTCAGGAGCTATGCTTTTCTGTCAGATTTTATCTTACAACAAAGAATGGTTCATGCACTGCTGCTGGCACATAAGAATTCATGAGCAGCTGCTGGGGGATAACATTTTCTCCATAAGCTACTGAACTTTTTACCTGCACAGAGCAGTGCTACCTCTGTGCTGCCACCAGAAGTGGGTGGAAAACTCCTGGAAATGAACCCACAAAAACTCCATTGTGCAGAAGTATGATTGCACTTCAACCCCACTGCTACTTCTCCAAACCCCACAAAAAGGAGGTTAAAATAAGCTTCTTAGTGCCTCATATATCACCAGTACTGCCATGGCGTTAGCATTTCTGCAAATCTCCTGGTGCACTACGCCTTACATGGAGAAGACAACCTCCCTCCATCCTCGCTTCTCCTCTGTACCTTCCTTTCCCCTTGGATGCTAGCAGCTGCTGCACTAAGCCTTCAATATTTATCCAGCCAAGGGAAAATACAGCGAATATTGCATGCAGAAAGCTGTGAGTGAGGGGGGCTGTGCAGGAGATGGGCTGAGTTAGGATGGGCTTCTCAGCAAAACACATTGTGTGAGCACACACCATATGCATGTGCAGAAAAGCAGTATTTTGGGGTCAAAGTGTTCTGTTTACTCACTGTGGGGTTTCCTGTCTTGACAGTGGAAATGGAGCAGTGGGGTAGAGTGGGGTGAGCCCATAGGGAAGGGGGAGCTGCAGCCGGCAGAAGCAGAGACAGTATTTCTGCTTCCTAAGAGCAGGAGGTGCCATGCCTTCATGCCAGGCACTGCTCTACATGTGTTGCAAACAGCACATCCCACCCCGAAGATCTTTTGCTCTCATCTCCTGAGGCTGGAGAAGACCACTTCCAGGGCTCTGGTTTGTATTTACAGGGAGAGACGAGGCCGTTCCCAAGAGCGTATTCCCTTTGGATGGCTCAGAAGATATATACTGGTGACTGTTCCTATTCATAGCAATAATATGAACTGAAATGAAATATCAGCAACCCATCTTATTCAGCATATCTCTATTTCAGATCTGTATTTTGTAAAGAATATTGAAAGCATAATACAGGGCCTTCAGTAACCTGCTCTGCTTTATTACACAATCCGCACAAGTTTTCCATTTTTTATTGAATTGGTCACTCAGTCATACTAAACATGGCAGAAAAAGAACAGGAAATAAAATGAACCAATAAATAAAGGCAGGGGTTCCAAAGCTCTTCTTACTGAAAAGAAAGCCAGAGCGTTCTTCAGAGTTTATCCAGGAGTAAACCACCTTAGTTAGAATAAAATTGTGCAGTGGAACAGAAAATAAGATGTTACAGCAAATGAAATGTATTCTTCAGCAGCAAAAATTAAAGATGGCTTGGAAGATAGGATTGGCCTATGCCCATCTCACCCAGCCCTTCCCTGGGAATGATGACAAGATAGAAATGCACGAGTGTTTAAACCCACCCATCGAGGGGCCAGGCAGGGCTGCATGGTCCCTTTGCTGCTCGCCCATCTCTACTCACCCCAGAGCTTTTTAGTATGTTGTGAAAGTGAAGATGTTTAGTTTGCCGTGACATCTTATTTTCTGTTCTGCTGCACAGTGTTATTTTAACTAGAGCAGCCTGCTCTCAGATAAACCCAGAGGAACTTAATACCTGCAGAAAATCCTGCATTAAAATGTGTGTGGGTGTGTGCATGCCGGGGAGACAGGAGAGGGCTGTGACTTGCTGTGGTTCTCTGTGATGTTGCCATGCTTAGGTCTCCTGTGTGTATGCAAGGAGGATTCATGTGCCCTTAATATGCAGGTTAGAGTGGCATGAAAATGAGCATCCTTCCCAGCTGCATGTGCTTGGGTAGATATACACATCTCTCAATTAAACCGAGGCAGGCTGTAGGACTCTAAAGCAGTCTGGAAGGAGGGTTGCTTTGTGCAAATCTCCACAAGGTCTTTGTCTCGTGAGCAAACACAGCAAATATCCCTTTCCTCCCACCTGAGTGCAATCACCGTGGTGGGTCTCAGAAGGTGCTGCGCGATGCACCTTGCTGTGCTGCCTTTCTGAACGCAGCAGCCAGTCCAAAGGTCAGCTTCAGCAGGTGATGCAGGAGACCCAGCAAACATCATTCCATTTCCTTCATGCCCAGACCCTGATATCACATCATTGATGTGATATTAAAGGTCTTCAATATTTAGAGGTCAGGACACAGTCATAAATAAGTGCTCACCTTCACCTTTTCGAACTGGTTATTGTCGCCAGCACCGACAGCTCTTAGTGTGCATACAAATGTTGCATCACCTTTCAGATCTTGCTCTGTCCTCAGCCTTGGTAGCTCTCTGTGCAAAGGACTTCCTTGATTCAAGCATCCACTGTATGAAAACTTTTTTTTTTTTTAATGGTTGCTTGAAGTATACATTTTTCAGATTTCACTGATGCCTCTCTAGTTCTTGCATGACGTTTTTCTGATTCTTTGTTCATTAAGTGATAACTTTTCTGGGACAGTGGGACAACAGAAGCTGTCTACAGCATTTGGAAAAAAAAAAAATCAACATGTGATTCTCACAAAAATATCAAGCCCCACTTCACATCAGGAATGAAAAAGACACTAATACTCTCTGGTAGTAAGCTCTCCAGTTTCGTATGTAGGAAATAGTCTCTAAGTCAGCGCCACAGCAGAAACCAGTGTCCCTCCCTCAGCTTCATCTCCCTGAGTTAATTGTGGATGAACATTAAAGCGTGGTTGAACAGCCACGAGAAGCAGCTTGGAGTCCTCCTCCATGACCAGCTCTGGACCATGGAGATGTGAGTGTCAAAGCCCCAGGCTGGGGCAGAAGCGCACCATTCATCTCCTGCAGCTAGGGACCTCTCCAGTTCGTGGGCCATACCTCAGTCTGTACAGACTGCATCAGGAACATTTCCCTCACTTGTACTGTCAAAGCCAAGTAGGTTTGAATTTTGGTTCTCTGCCCAGGAAAATACAATAGTAACGTACTGATAATGTTACACAATTTAGAGCAGTCTTCCTCCACCTTCTTTTAAACAAATGATGACAAAGATACTTAAAGACACAAAGAGATAACTAAGAAATGATATAATGAGATTTGTCTCCAGCCCCAAGACAAGTTCTCTATCCCCTGCACCTTCCCCCGTCTTCAAATGCCCTTTCAGCAGCTAGGTTGCATCTATTCAATTGTCTGTAGATTAAAAGCTTCACTAAAACAAACAATTCACCCAAGCACCAGACTCTTGTCTGGGACAATGACATAACAAATAGTCCCCTCCAGGCATGCTTTGAAGCCTTACTTTGGATCTTCCTCAAAGTCCGCAAGCCAGATGTAAAAATCTTTCTTAAGCAGTAATTCTTAGCTAACGTAACATTAAATTGGCTGCCATGTCACCTCCATCCCAGCCTACTCCCAGGCTTTACTTGTAGCAGACTGGCAGAAAACACTTTTTGTTTTTGTTTATTATTATTATTTTATTATTATTTTTTTGGCTGGGTCCAGATTGGAAAAGTTCTTTGTTCCTGCAGAAATGAAGCCTGCTTTGACCAAAGTGTTCGTGAAACGTTCCCTTAACAGAGACAACTTTTCTTTCCTTTTGTTGGTAATACCATTTAGGTTTCACTTGATCCTGAGCTAGTGTTTGAAATGTAAATGTGAAACTTTTCATTCTGAAAAGACCAAAAAGAAGCATATAATCTTCCTGGGTGTTTTCCCCTGATTTTTGCAGAAACACTGGTGAAAGTTTACGGGTATTTCTGGTCAACCAAATGACCAACAAGAGCTTTACTACTTGAGGCCGTTTTAAAACTAAGTGCTTCATTCAGCCTCATCATCTGCACTGCTTCCTTGAGCAGCAGGGCAAATTGAATGACCAAAAGATGGTTCATTCTCTGCAAAACCCAGTGCCTAAAAATGTGGAGCCTCGAAAACCAGTGTTGTGCTTTACTTTTCAGTGGCATCCCTCTGTGGTGCAATTCACCTCGAAACACCAGGCTCCCCTTCCTTCTTCATCAGCCAACCCACAGATGCTACAAATCCATGCCCATTCCTCTGAGCAATGCCATCCCACTGCTGGAAAGAGGGTGGATGTGGCTTCCAGCCTTGATGGAGAAGCAGAAAAGCACCCTGGAAATCAGGGTTCCATGCTGAGGTGGTTGGGCTCTTTGAGAATAGGTCTGCCTTCTCTGTATCCCATTCATGTCCTGATGGATTTCAGGAGATTCCTGCTCTCCTCTCTCTCGCCATCCCAGGAGCTTTGGGATGTCTTGTGAATGCAAGGTGGCATATCTTACAGGCTCCATTTCACCTGCTGCCCTTGGGTCTCCCAGGAACCTCTTCTTCACTCGTGTCTGTGCTTCATTGCAGGAGGAAGTTCTGCCTTTGAGAACAAATCCTGGATGGCCTTTATGCTCCTCCAGCAGTAAATGCTGGTGTCTGAGACTCTTAACTTGTGGCACTGAGTGTCCCTCAAAAACTACAATTAATATTAATGGCAAATCAAACGCTGTCAATGAGAATCAGTCTGGTGTGACAGGCTCAATTTCCAGCCTATAGCATCTTCCCATTCAGCACGTTAATACTGAGCCGACCTTTCCAACCACCGCTGTGAGACCTGGATGAATAATGGAAGAGGCCAAGGGTTACCCAGGTATCCCCACCAGCCATCTTGAGGAAGGTCTGGCCGTGGGTGGCTGAGGCCGTGTCCCCTGGGCTCCCTGTTGCCCTGAAGGACAGCACAGGGGGAAGCTCGAGCCAGCACAGCCCTTCCCAGCTCTGACACTGGGAGCAGTCTCCACCCCGGGTCCCTTCTCACCTGCAAATCTACTCAACACCTCTCGACACAGGGGCATTTGTGGGCTTCTGCGGCAGCCTTCCCTCCCCAGGAGTGTGACAAGCTGCAGTGATGACATTTTTCCCTGAGGACATAAAGTTTGGGGAAGTTGAGGACTAGAGAGGTGAGGGACTCACTTGTTAAAGCATCCCAGCATGTGAATAACCCATCACCTACCCTGCCTACACCAGCCACACTGAGCTTCCTCTTCAGCTGTCTGTCTGGGAAGAGGAAGCTCTTCATTATCCTACATGCTCCCTCCCTCCCCACCCTGCAGGAGAAGAAACAGAGGAGAGATAATGCTTGAAAAACCACTAGGAAAAAAAAAAAAAAATAAAAAAAAAAAAAAAAAAAAAACCTAATATGGAGCTGTCTCCAAAGAGCTGCTTTCCCTGTGTGGCAGACGCCTCATGGATTAACCTTTTGTATATGCAGAAATAGGAAATGAATAATTGAGCAGAGCGCAGACATTGCAGCGTTCCCTGTCCCGCACACTGTGCTGCTCAGACTCGATGGCTCACTTTACAAAACCCTCTTCAATAGCACCTTTTAATTGAGATGTATAGAGGATGGGAGGCAAGGGGCAATGAGCACTGCTCATCTCATCACGCCTCGTGATGTGCCTGGGATCATGTGCAGCCAATGTAGTTCTGTCAACAAAATTATATACAGCAACGAATCCATTGGCTGTGGCACATCTGCTGGCATTCACAAGTGCACAGGGATGGTGGAGGCAACAGCAAAGCTCCCAGATACCAAGCTACCAGCACAATCCAAGAAGAACCCAGTTAGTTCCCTCTAAACAGACCCTCATAGTCAGACCCCTCTTCACAGATCCAATTGCAAGATTGTGACCTTGGACCTTTTTTCCCCCAGCAAAGATTCATCACCAAGCAGTGCTGACTTAGTCTCCTGGCAGGAACTCATTCCCTTGGGTGCAATCCTATCCACTCAGAAATGCCTGCAATAGAGTCCCTGCCAGAGCAGAAAGTCAGCCCTAGGTGAAATCAAGTGAGGAGGACCCAGAAGAGGCAAATTAGATGAAGGCCGGAAAAAAGAGAAGCCTTGCTGAGCTCCTATCCCATGCAATTTGCCACAATACTCTGGCGTCTTCCCATCAGGGTCTGTGTGCCACCCTGCACAGCCTTTGAGCTGACAAACTGGATGTGGGTAGTTTGCACCAACTTGTCTGAGCACATTCCTAACATGTTTCTCCACTGGGCTGCTAAGTGATGGCATTTTGCCTGTGGCAGTATGGCTCTCCTGAAGAGTGGGAAGAAATCATCAGTTGACCCACCAGCTGATGGCAGTGATGGTGGATGTCCCCCACTGCCCTGGTGATCTCCGTGGTGCATGCTGCTTTGGGCAATGGGGCAGCAATGGGCATCACTTCCATACATGCACAAACCTTCACAACTTATAGACTCCCAATGCTCTGACCCTAGGTTTTGGGGTTTGGCTGACTTCTTTATCCCAGTAATTGCAAAGGCTATGCCTGAAATGCCTGAACAAACCCATTACAAATATTTAGCAGGAGGTGTCAGGAATGCTGTGTCTTTATGAAGCATCACGGGTCTCTGTTTGTTCTAGTTCAATGTCACCACTTTCCAGATGGGCTTGGTAGTAGGGCAAAGAGACCCTGAGCTATCCCTACCCCTATAGCTTTTCCTTTCAGACAGCCTCAGGTATGTGCTGGTGGGATTTCAAGTTGTACATGTGAGCATGGATCATGCATATTTATAGCATTCCCCATGCCACAGCAGCTCTTCCTTGTCTCCTTGCTTCCTTTTGGTCACTCATGGCCAGCACTTTCCTGAGGGTGCACAGGTAGGCCCAGCTCTAAGCACAAACTCCTGGGTGGCAGGGCTAGCCTTGCTCCTGCAGGTTAAGCAGGAGGAAAGAGCTCTACCAGTACCACCATATACCATCACCACATTGATAAAGCTGCACGGACAGTGCTGCAGCTTTGCAGTTGAGATGTTTAATTTCCTTGCTGGCCACCTCTTCCCAGAGACCTACAAGCTCCTGTCACGTTCCTTAGCATGGCAGGAACACATCCATGGCAGTATCTTTAGTGCTGTGAGAACATGGTTCCTTCATACCTTAACTAAGCTCCTAGGACTGGCCCCACTTGACTGTCCTTTGCAGAGAATGACCCCACCTTTCCCTTGTCTCTACTCCTTTCATTACCTGCCCCTCGGTGAGCGCCTATGAAGCCCATCAGCAGGTGGAAGCCTGGTGCTGG
>NC_048901.1:10721822-10741751 GCF_011077185.1 Oxyura jamaicensis
CCCCCCCCCCCCCCCCCCCCCCGAAAATATATTTTGATGCCCAGCTGATGAATGCATAAATGGCAACTGTGAAAGGACCAAAAACAAGGAAGAAGAAATTACTGATGAAAGCCAAAATGCTACATTTTCTTGCCCATGGACACTTGGCCCAGACAGAAGCCTTGGGAGATCTGGGGACAGATGTTACCCTGACTAGTGGGCATGTCCTGAATGCAAGCAAGAAGAGGGATAAAGCTTTCCCAACATTGGCTCCTCACAGAGAAGATATGATGAAGAGAGAGGAAGCTTTACTAGCTGAGAAGGATCTATAACACTGGGCTCACCCAGACAGCCCTCAGCTCTCCTGGGGAATCTGCCTTTGGAAGGAGCAAACCTCACGTATTCACACAATTACTGCTGCACATGGTGGCGGTGGTGTAGGTCTGTTGAGTAATTTCTGAAGGCTAGCCGAGTCCTCAAGGCCCCCCTGGCCCTTACAACAAAGGAGATGTGCTCAAGGCAAAGATGTGACACAGACACTTCTCCAAAGGCAGTTCTGCCGGCTGGACTCATACCAGCAATGAGAAAAGAGTGGCCACATAAAGCCAGAATTGTTTATCTTTCTTTCCTAATATTTGTTGTTTCCATGGTGACAAGTCCCTCTTCACTAGTGTCAACTCATTAGACCTAGTAATGACAAGTTCTATTTTTCCCTAATGAATTCTGTTAATCTCCATTGTGGTCAGACTCTGTTTACCCTTGAAAATGGTTATTATGGTTTAAAGCACGCCTGGTGCGCCTCGGGGCTCTTCTCTCTATATTTGTCTTTTTTTAGTCAACATTGTAGAGATTTACTTTCACATTTTTGTACTTCTAGAATTAGTTCAGATATAGAAGAAAGACAGAAAAAGACAAGACAATGAAGGATTTCCTGCCAAAGATAGCTTGGTGCTCCAGCAAGTTGGTGTCCTTGCTTTCCACCTCTGCTGTTAAGAGCTGATGTGAGTCACAGCTGAAGCAGCTTAGGAGGTCTACATTTAATTCTTTGAGTATCCGCTGACTTTCTGGGTCAAATTAGGATGCTGCAAAGAAGCAGTTTAATTTTGCTTTTCCCACAGTGCATCTACCCACACAGCATAGCAGCAGAAGCCAACCAGTGAGCAGAGAATTTGATGTGACACCTCTGCTTTCCCAGGGGTGGCATCACTGGAGAGAAAGCAGGAGTTAGTCTCTAACATGGTCACAGCATGTGAAAAAGATGCACCAACCTTATAATGGGATGGCTGCAGTAAGGGTGGTGTTACCAGCACTTCCAGACATTGTGGTTAGGTGTCTCCACTCCCTTTCTTCTGCACCAGAACATGGGACCAGGCCCTCCCCTGTCACCTCCCCTCTGAGCAGCATGTTGAGTCAGATGGTCAGAGCCAGTTAGACCTTCCCATCCTAAAGAGCGCTGTGTAAATTCATTACCCCCTGCAATGTCAAACTGCAGCCCACTATCATCCATCCTTTTCCTCCTAGGACTGCCCAGCCCCTCCCTTAACAGTGCTGCTACAGCAAGCTTCCTAAGGTGAATTTACCATATTAAATTTGTCTGTGTTATCTGCACTGCCCTGGTGCCGGTTCAGGCAAGAATGATGGATATGGTCCTAGCCCGACAGAAATTAGGGAAGTTCACACTGTGTTTTAATAGCAAGTGCAGTGATTTGACATTGAATAATGGAACTGGTCAGGTTCTATTAGTGGCAGATTAGACCATAATTCAATCTCATACCATGCTGTTTTAAGCCTTTCTCACAGACTGTATTAAACCTGACCCAGGCCTGAAGAAGCAGAATGGAAATGTTCTGTGGTACATGGGGATGAATTACTTCTCACAGGGATGAGTACACAGCTGCATTTGGACCCCAAGGGACCACGATGGCAGCAGCCCTGGCTGAACCCGAGACATCCAATCCCACTGCTCAAACTCACCCATCTTAGATACATCTGGAAAAACTCTTAAGTGGGCATCATTATATAGGGCTGCACCCGCTGGAAGGGGGCACAGACCCACACAGTTGGCACATGGGTCTGGAAGGAGCGGGAATGATGCCTGGATAAGGGACACACACAGCTGGAGAGGGCAAATTGAAAGGGTGTCCTGTAGGTCCACCCCAGGAACGGGTGGGGTGGTGACAACAGGGAGCTACGTGTGCCTCAATGCAGGCTGCCATGCTGGGTGCCATCAGCTAAGGAAGACATCTGTGTGAATGCTGGGGCCCCCCACTCCTCCAAGGAGACTGCAGGACATGAGCAAGAACCCCAGAGCACAGAGACAAAACCCACGCTTTGTTCAGTGGTGGGGAGTGAGGCAGATGTTTCTAAGGAACAGATGAACACTGCAGCACCTGGCTGTAGCCCATAACTCATTCGGATGCCGTTCTCCCATGGATGTCTTCCCACAGCTCTCGCTTCCCTCATTCCTGCCGTCTCTGGCCATGGAGTGTTTCTATCACCTTTTGAAGATCAGCAGCTCCAAATCTGTGTTTTAGACCTGCTTTCAGAGTTTTCTCACCCTGCCTGGGTTTTGTTTACTGAATTAGTGTGTGATTGGTTAGCTGGCATGGCGCTGTGTTTTCTGATTGAGAGGAGAACGCTGAATTACTTTAGCAATCATTTATTGAGTACCTAAGATACAGAAAACCTGAGAGATAACAATGTCCTGGAGATTAAATTCTCCATTAGAGAGATCTCAGTAGTTATGCCAGTAAATACTTTCTCATCGGTTTTCCCTTATCCGCCATCCCCCCATGTTGCAAGCTGACAGAGCAAGCAGTTTTGAACATCCTCTCATCTTCACAAAACAGAAGAAGCCTCAAATAAAATCATGAACATCATTACCCTGCCTGCCTGCTGTGCAGAACGCTTCCAGCTACCAAGCCTCTCCCATAGCCCTTTTGCTGACCACAGGGCTCGAGTAACTTTTGGTCATTGCATGTTCAAGCTAGGAGAGTTTAACCACCAGAAGAAATGGGATGTGGGTCATCAGCTCAGATGAACACAGCCGCAGGAGCCCAAAGGAGATGTTTTGCTTCTCCACTGCTTTTGTGACATCCAGCATCTCTCGTATCCCCTCCGGCCTCCTCGCTGCCTGCAGGAGTATCCCCCAGAACAGCCTTGGAAATTAATTTGCTTGTGGACTTCAGGGCAAACTGGAACTTCTGCAGCAACATGGCAGGTACAGAAAAATATAGATATATGAAATTGTTATAGTAGACAGATAGAGAAATGCAGTCAGTAGGTTTTCATTACATTGAAACACAATTCCTGCTCTTTTAAACTATCAACCTTACATGCTTATTTACAGCTTTGATTTTTGTATCTTCCAGCTCTTGCATGTAGCAGTCAAATTCCTGCTTGCCATCTGGACAAGGTGGTCTAGGACCTCCAACTCACCCAGAAACTAGAGACCTTAGCAAAGATGGTAAATTCTGCTTGCCCTGAGCCATCCCAGGGAGATCATGAGAGAGCCAGGATCTCAAGGGAACCCCCTGGAATACATCAGCTGAGCTTTCAGTACCCTCTGAAAGAGAGGAGGACCTGGGCAGGTGGTCCCATTGAGTGGGAGGTTGGGTTTTTCCTCTCCAGGAGAGCTAGAAGGGCTGCTGAAAACCTCCTGGGAAGCACAGTACTGGTGCCCGGTAGGAGGTCCAGTGCTGGAAATGGCTGCAGTCCCTTACTGCAGCAAAAGTAGCAGCAGACAAGTGTAAGACAAGGATGTTCACAGGGCAAACTGCCCCTGGGTGAAGGCAAAGGGGTGGCCAGCTTCCAAGAGAGCTGATGAATGTACTGGTGACCCTCTACTTGTGACCCTGGCCTGTGCAAGGGAAGTGCCGCAAGCAGCACTTTATGGAGCACTTTGACTTGTGCAGATGACAAGCACGGTATGAGGGCTGTCTCTCATGAGTTATCTGGGAAAGGTTCTCTGAGGTTCCCCACACTGCAGCCCATCAGCTTCTGCCTCCTAACTGAACCTCTCCTGGAGTCTTCACAGCACAACGGGCACATGACCGGCACTTCACTGCAATTATTCACTTTATACAGATAGCGACAGTAATGAAAGTGGGTCAGAGCCCTCATACATCTCATGAGACATGGGGTTTCTCACCTATACTTTGTAATGGAGACACAAGGACTGCATTTGTTTTAAGACCACACTATTGCTCTTAAAATGCTGCTTGCAATCTCCCCTCCATGAGCCCCATGGAGCAGAGTGAATGAATCCCCAGCCTCACACACAGTGCACTGACTCTGCAGGCTTTTGCTTTTCCAAAGGAGGGTGCTTCTGGGTCCTCATGAAAGTCACCTCCAAGAGCAATAAATGCAATCATTCAATAAAACACCATGAGAACAGATTATTGCCTCTGAAATATCAGCACAGGACACCTTTGGCTTCAGGCTGATCTCTCTTCCCCACCAGAGTTTCAACACTGGAACAGGCAAAGGCTGTAGGAACAAGCCCAGTGTGAGGGGGCTGCATTTATGGTGCTTTCTTGACTTAGTAGGTCCACCAGCCCTGGACAATGCTACAAATGTATCTGCAAACCCACAGCCAGAAGTATGTGTGGGTACAGTCAGCAAACTAGTCTCCATCAATGGTCAAGGGGCTACCACAGATCTGGCCACCCCCCACTACACACTGCATGCGTCCTGCTGTATTTTTATAACTAGGATTGGTGGGACCTCGTGAGGATCCCCTTGGGTGGCACCACTGCCCATCACTCCCTGAATGCTCTTCTGAAGTCCTGCCACTTCTGGGATGGTGTTATGGGATCCCTGAGCCAGCTGGGGATCACAATGTTTATTCTATAAAGGTGGTTCTCACGTGCCAGATGCCAAATTAACTAAATTAAGCTCAGAGGTGGCACAAACCGTGTAGACATGTAACTGCCCTTGTAAATAACAGTGTGCTGAAGCAGAAGCTGGAATTACATCCCTCCAGACAGCCATTTGGTAAGGGAGAGAATAGGACGCACCTGCTGTAATGCTATGCATTAAAAAGCACTTATGCTGAAAAAAAAAAAAAAAGCATTAGAATAGCACATAAACATTGCTGTCATGATCTCAATGGGACTCTGGAGTCCAAATGGGAGCTCTGGCAGCCTCCTGGAGACTGCAAAGGTGGGGGTGGGAAAAAGAAACCATTTCATGTATTATACTGATACATCTCTGGCATATAAACTCATGCTGATGCACCCATGAAGATTGCATGGCAACGCAGGCAACTGTGCAGCAACAAGGGGAACCAGCTAACATCTCGGTGGCTCCCAGGAGGTCAGACCATGGGCAATATGGCACTTGAGTTTCCTCTTAAGCAGAAACTGATTGAATGGCACAAATCCAGTGGAAACATGAGCACTTCCCAAAGCCCAATAAGAGGATGATGTTCGCATCATGGCTTTTTCAGCAGCATCTCCAGCCCTGTCTTCTCCAGTAGCAGCTGGTGCCTTGGGGACCTGTAAAAATATGGAAGACACTAAAAATACATTCTCATTCCCATCCATAAACCTGACCAAAATGCTGGTAACCACAACATCAGTGAAGACACCAAGGACAAGTTAAATATTCACAGTTGCAGCTTCAGGGAGGGTGGCTGACATGCAAGAAATTGGTTGGCAACTTTGATCAGAAACTGTACTGTCCTCACTAGGAACCTTATAATTTCTGCTGTTATTTCCCCAGCATTGCAGCAAATACTGCTGTTGTTTAATCTCTGCTAGCAGAGCCTTGACATTATAGCTAGGAAAGAATGGGAGTGAAGTCTAAGCTTCCTGCTGCTGCCTTCTTTGAGTATCTATTGCATGTGGAATTATACAAGGAAGAAAAGGGAAAAGCAGGATTGGTGGGATACAATACAGAGTGTTGGATTTAGGAGGAATGGGCTCGGGGGGGGAAAATCAGAAGCAGGCTTGAAACAGTAACCTTTCAAAGACAAACTTTGCCTGCTGCAGAACTGTGCCTAAAATATCTTGCTTGTGGATTAGTTCTTAGTTTGAGTTTCAGCTTCTAATTCATTCAGAAAATGCTGAGCAAATAGGCAAATGTGGACTTTGTGGCTTCTTCCCCCTCAAAGGAGAAGTCTGTCTGATTGAGAGCAGAGCGCAACCCCAGCTCATCTCTTCATGAAGAACAGGCAGTGCTAGCATCGTCACGATTCTTCCAAACTGATGGAAATTTGCAGAAGTCAAGGTTTTTAATTAAAATTCAAGTTTGTTATGTGAAAACCTGGGCTTTTTCTCCTGAAAATGTTCATGTTTTCCTATGTGATTTTGCAACTGTGAGCAGAGAATGAATGAGTTCAAGGATGATCTGGTGGATTGAGAGAAAAGGACGATTTCATGGACTCCAGGTCCACGTGGCTGCTCAGTTTGATGGTGATGTTAAATGAGCTTGTAACCTCATAAGCAGCAAGCCAGGAATTTAAATCAATCCTGACTTTCTTTGTCTGTGTATAAGAAAATTAACTGCTATACTGATCTTTACCTACAAGCTTAGAGGCAGCCCTAGATGTCCCTGGGTTAAGGACCACCATGGCTGTGGTAAAAACCAGCCACTGTGCTGGAATTGGAGCAAGGTGGGGAGCTGTGGGTCCATCAGCAGCCAGCATTTTCTTTTTTAGCATGTTACCTACAGAGGGTGGAGATCTCTACCCACATCTCCACTCATCTCCTGTCTGCTCACAGCCTGGTCTGGGCCCTGTTTACTCAGACTGCTCTGTCCCCTCGCCACCCCATACACATCTATATTTACTATTACCAGCCTGGTGAAGTGGCTGGGTCATAGGGGTTTAGAGGACACCATCTCCTATGCTTGAGCAGTGCATAGTTGGGCTGGGTGTGCAGCTTTTGCTACTGTAAACAACACCTGCAAACACTCTCCTTAAAGGATTTCCACTGCCTCAGGCTCCATCACTGTGGTCAAATCACAGGGACTTGCAAAAGGGAAGCTTCCTCCCACTTCTTCCCATCTCTGCTCTATGGGTAAGCAGGGACAACTCTGGAAATGTTCACATTCAGGAAACCAGAAGACCTTAGAAACAAAGAAAAGAAGTGATAAATTTACCAGTCTGGACAACAAACATCAGGACACACATGCACACACATACTTGAGCCATCCTGGCATTGCAAGAGGAACTCAGCAATCTGGAATAGACTTGTACCCACTTTTCAGGATTTCCAGCATCTCTATGCAACACGACACTCCCGCCTACAAAATGGGAACAACGATGCTACCTGCACAACTAAATGATTTGAGATGTTCAAATGGAATAATAATAACTTCGGTGAAAATTAAGCATTTAGTGTCCACAGCCAGTTGTATGTACTAGCAAAGTCCAAAAATCTGCAGGCTTGACAGTGTCAAAAGGTTGCTGAGAAATGACCCATTCCTCTACATACAAGTTTGTTCTCAAGAGATGCTTTCCCTGTCTGCAGAGACAATATTTCATTGAGTGGGAATGCCTGGAGTGAGTTCTCCTGGGACTCGGATTGAGGAAAAAAAAAAAATCACATTCAGTGCACTGAAGCATTTTATATCTGAGCTTCAGGGAAAGTCAATAGGAACCATTTACTAGAAACATGAGTACTCAAAGTGCACCTGTGTGGTACAGGCCAGCTGTGCCTGTGGTGCTTCATGGAGCTGATGTATACAGATGTTAACTAATCCAAAGGCCTCCGTGCCCAATATCACATGGCAAATAAAAGATGTTGGAGAGGACTCTGATTTTAAATTAATTTACTCCAAGCTGAAAAAAACAACAGCGATTTTTCTTATCACTATTGAAAAAAAAAATACGTCTATAAGATTATATTGAAATAGCATGAGTCTGTGCATTACACCAACTCTTCAGAAGCAGAAATCTTCCTCTTAACTACAAAATCTTTCCTGCGCCAATTAGACCCCTGTACTGAAACACTGCAAGGGAAAGCTCTCTCCAAAACATATTTGATCCAACCATCTTTACAGCTGAAAATATTAATCCTTTGCCCAAGCCCTTCTCCCTTTTCTCTTGATGACGCATCCTCTGAGGATCTTTGTGCCCTGCCTGAGTAGAAATCACCTACGGGGAATAGTTACCTAACGTCATCAAGCAAACCTTGCACAGTCAGACAGAGGGGAGGATTCGCAGCACCAAATCTGAAGCCTCAAATAGCAGTGCAATTATACTCTTTACTGGTGCAGTTCCAGGAGTATCCAGACAAACCACGGGCAAGCACAGAGTAATTTTATCCTGATATGCCTGTCTAAACAGCACATAGCTCCTCAGTAGTGTTCTCCCTTGCTTGTTAATTTAACGCTTGGTATATATGAAAAATTAGAATTAAAATGTACCCAGCTGCTTCCTCCATTCCTGACTCCATTTAGAAATATCTCACATCTCCCCACAAAATGAGCTAAACTGCTTGAGACACTTGAGAGCCTGGATTTTATTTTTTTGATAAGCCTGTGTGATTTAGGATCCCAAACTCTTATCAAAGGGCTGGCTTGCACAGCTCTAAAAGCAGCACCCACCACATTCAAATCCCATTCCCAGGGTGGGAAGGGAGGCAAGTTCCTGCCAGTTTGGGTGGACAAACTGGGAAAGACCACAGGGATGTGGGTCTTGATGAACTGGATAAACTTTGGAAGATCTTTGCCTTTGCTCCTTACCAGTGTTGTGGTCATTCAAAAAAATGATGACATCATGGGAGAAGACATCACGGGACTGAAGGAGACAAAACTCAGCCAAACACAATAAACTATTGGACTAGTACTGCAACTGCAGCCATAAAACCCCTTCCCTGAGGAAGCACTGCTGACTTTGTGCTGATCCAACAGAAATAAAGGTGCTCACAGGTAGCCAGAGAAACCTCAACTCAGCCCTCTGATAACCAAGCCAAGCACAGGGCAGCATGTAGTACAAGAGCAATGAGATGGCTTGGTTCACAAGTCTTTACTCACAACAGGGTTGGGATCTGGGTTGAGAAGCAGAGTCCCAGCACACTTACAACAACCCTAGGAGAGCAAAGGACCTAGCTGGGAAAAGCACTCATCATCCCTTAGCCCTCATGCACAGGTGAAGTGAATTCCTTTTCAGCTCCTCATTAGCAACCAAAGACTAAGCCAATCTGTGTGAGGAAAGGTGGATTCTCCTTTGGTCCAAAATGATAGAATCATAGAATGGCCTGGGTTGAAAAGGACCTTAAAGATCATCTAGTTTCAACCCGCCAAAATAAGGGAAAAAGTTAGAGGCAACAGAGAAGATATGAGGCAACCTGTGTAGAAAACATGGGACAGGAACCAGGTCCTGAGCAACTGGAAAACCCACATACAGGAGAACTGGTCAAGACGGGCAAAAAGTGAAGGGTAAGAAGCAGTTTGGTGACACAGGGGATCCACAGACATGAAGACAAACATAAAGCAGACAAGGGTCTAGGAAAGAAAAATAAAGAGGTAGGACTGACTTATAAGAACAAATAGCTGATTTTCTGGAGGCTTTAGGCAGGTTAAGTCACACATGAAGTGTGCTGTTCCTCCAGCCATGGGAGCAAAAAGGAAAGGAAACCAGATGCTTGCTTAACACATTGAGAGCCTGAGAGCCTTTCCTCCCCTTCTCTGAGGCTCTCCAAGTAGCAGCCATGCACACGTGATGGCATGGAGAAGATGCTTGAAGAGGCAAAGGCAGCTCCAAGGCTCTATTGCATGCGTCTTGCAAGAGGAGAAGGCAAGGACTATACTGGACCCTTGTTAATCCAAGTAGCTGGAGACCACAGGGACCACGTGAGTGAGTGAAAGCTTGCACATCTGCAACGCGGCAGTGATGCTTATGAGCCCATATCCTTCAGAGACACTTCTGAGTTTTCTTATTAAAAAATGAATTCTTGGGCTGGAGACAAAACAAAAGAAACACTCAGTTTAAAGCGTTATGCAGCAGCCACAGAAGTAGCCACAGGTCAATGTTAGTTAACTGTGCTGTCAGAGTACTGGATTCTGGCATACTTATGTCCCTCTCCACTGCTTTGTTTTTTCCAGGGCCTACAGAACAAATGGAGATGTTTCAGTTTGGAGAGCGTGTAGCAGAGATGGTGGGTGAGGAGTGAAATCCAGGCATTTGAAAACCAACAGAACTACAGATTTGCCAGCACCCGTCAGGATGGAAAAGAGATGGAAGAAAAAAAAAAAAAAAAAAAGAAAGAAAGAAAGAAAAAAAAGATGTGAGGAGAGGAGAGGAGGAGGGACGGTGGGAAAGTTCTGGTTTTAATCGAGACGAGCTGGGTACACAGAGTGAACCTCTGAACAGAGGTCTTCTGCCTGTCCTGACCCAAACGCAGGGTAGACAGGGTGAGGCAGGCAGATGTGGAGGTTTGTCTGCTTTTCCAGGACAGCAGGTAAGTGACAGTTATGCAGGAAGTTGTCACTCAGTGCCTCCAGGCAATATCCTGAGAGAGGTGTGGACAGACAACTGTTAAAGGACACTTTACTGTGAAATCCTTGCATTTCAAAAAGGAAGGAGCAGTGATAAATGTAGGTTGGGAAGACAAAAGATTATTTTGGGACACTTATGTAAAACTTCTGAGTCAAAGTAAGTCTCAGGAAACGAATAAAAGAGGGGGAAGGACCATACCAAGGACTGGCAAGAGGAACGTGATAAAAAGGAAGTGACAAAGGCTGAGAGGAATCCATTTAAGAAATAGCAAAATAGTATACAATGCCTTCTCCCAGAAAGACAGTGATACCTGTAAACCTTAAAGCATTCCCTGGACATCTTAGGGATGAACCCACACTGGCCACCTCCCCTAGGAAGGGCTAACTTGTCTGCAAAGCACTCATCTTTAAGACCACAGAAAGTCTTCTGTGTCTGTGGAGCAGACTGGAATCTGGAGGAGACCTGAGTATACACCTTGAGAATGGGTACATCTGGGTAATACAAAACTGTGTTACATCACATTCTCAATCTGGTCAAGTATTTCCTTCTCTGATAATGATTATCAGAGGTAATAAAGAGGTCTGTGGATAGCGATGTTGAAGCTGTGGAGCTGGGCATGGCACCACACCAAGGCCTGAGGCCTAGGCCCAGGCAGTAGGAGCACGGGGGCTGTCACAGGGTGTTGGGGACTCCCCGGGGTGTCACAGGGGGGAGGATGGGGCTCTAAATGTCTGCAGCAGCCAGCAGAACAGGGAAGAGGAATAGAAGATGCTGCAGTGTTGCACCAAGTGATCCCTGTAATGAGGAGCGGTTTGTGATTGCCTGGTGATAAAACAGAAATCTACACTTGTTTCTTATTGTGAGCACAAAATAGGCCAGGTAGTTAAACCGCATTCTCCTGTCTGCATAAAGCAAAGCAACACTCCATCAGGAGTAAAACACCTGAGCAGGAATATCCCCAGTCACTTGTTTCAAAGTCCAAACTGAAAAAATATTGTGTGCTCAAAGCCCATGTGACTTGTTTTCAGGAGCAGCTGCTCAAGGTGCACTTGCAGGGTCTCCAAAGCCTTCAGCAGATGCCGATGTACCCCTGAGAAGACAAACACCGGGGCTGGTGACTCCCTATCTCTACCTTTGGCCCCTCTCTGGTTTCTGGTAGGAGGCTCAGCAAGCTGGTTCCCATTTGCACTGGTACAAAGGAGCCTCCCCAGTCACCTGGTGCCACAGCAAGACCAGGCTCACAGATACTGAGTTCCAAAGCAAAGCAAGGAGGTTTGCAAAAAAAATGCACTACACTTGTAAATACATCCATTCCTTCTATGCAATGAGAAGAAACTGACTCCAGTTAAAAGAAGAGACCCTCAAAACATCTAACCTTTCAAGAACTAAACACATTCAAAAGTCCAACTTGCCCATGATCAACACAGGGTTTCCAACAAGCTCCCCTTGCAACACTAGTACACTTTCAACTACTTCCCCGGCTCTTTCTTGCTGTTCAAACTCAGCTGGCTACCAACACTTTCAATATTTGTACTTTCTTGGGGAAAATGTATTTTCTTTCTGTTTCTTTTTCTTTCTCTCTCTCTCTCTTCTTTTTTTTTCCTTCTTTTTCTTTTTTTTTTTCTCTTTTTTTTTTTTTTTTTTTCCACTTTTTTTTGTTTTTTTTTTTCTCTTTTTTTTTTTTTTTTTCCCCAGGTTTTGCTGGTATGGGTATGGAAAGTGTGTTACCATTTCTAAGTAATGAAGGTAAGTGAATAGTAACTTCTGTTACACTATCAAGACAGGGATGGTTAATTTGTAGTTAACATCCATTTACTTCATTATCCCTTCATTCAAGCTTGACAAATGGGAAAACAACAATGAAAAATAGAAATTAATAGGAGCATTAGCACTGAATGCAACCGACTACAGATTTAATGCTCAGAAAAGAGCATACAGATGTGTTAGATCTTCTTTCTTTGTAACGACCTTTTATCCACCTTCCTGTCCTTGGGCATAAATCTATTTAAATTTAAAGAGATCTATTTATATACACACGTGTCTGTGTGCACATCTATACATATGCATAGGTATGTGTAGAGCAGAAGGTTTTCTTATCAGTTATCAATTAGGGCTGGGAAAACCACTTTGACTAAACTAAAGCACGTGTACAGCCTGACCTTCTGGATGGTTTCTCTCCAGGCAGCAGCTGCTCCCAACATGCCAGCAAAGGATGTGACCCATGGGGTCTTGTCCCCACATGGCCCCATGCTGAAGGGGACAAACAGCTCCATGCAGGACGATAGGCAGGGAGCAGAGAAAAGCACCCAGATGCCAATGAGCATCTAACCATTGCCCCATCCCCAGGGGAGAGTTCATAGGG
This sequence comes from Oxyura jamaicensis, assembly GCF_011077185.1. Classification (NCBI taxonomy): domain Eukaryota; kingdom Metazoa; phylum Chordata; class Aves; order Anseriformes; family Anatidae; genus Oxyura; species Oxyura jamaicensis. The sequence goes on from NC_048901.1 coordinate 10,734,611, forward strand.
GCACCTCCACTCCTATCCTTTCATTCCTTGTTAGTGCTCCCACTCCATTGGGGTGCTCTTGCTGTTTTGCTCTTCCTTTGTCGTGCTTTTAATCAGTGGCTGTTTGGCGCGGAGGTGCTCTTCACAGACATCTCATGCTAAACAGAGTGGCTGCATTTAGGTGGAAGGAGGGTGCCTCCCCAGTTTTAGACAGATGTAGGCATCTCCTCCGGCCCTGCTGCTATATAAACATGCACGCGCAGGCTGTAGTGCTGAAAGGTGCTTACAAAATTATGTTAAAGCATGTTCAAGCCGAACCTCCGTAGTTCCTCAAGTTGGACTGTGTCACAGCAATGAAGTGAAAATTCATAGTGTGGAGTAGTCCAGATGCTTGCATATCCTGAAGACACATCTGAGGACCCATAGGGAAATAGGGCATTTTGGTCATTGCTACATTGCTCAGTGAAATCCTTTTGAAAGAAGAAACGCTATCAAAAGAGCTAAACATCTACCTTCAAGGTGACCTGCAAATGAAGAAAAAATGTCTTGTGCCCTTATTTTTGGCTTAGCTATGAAGGCCCAGAAAGTTGGCAGGGATTTGAAGCAACTCAGGGATTTTATGTTCATTTTCAATTTTTGTAAAAAAAAATAAAAAATAGAGAGAGAGAGAGAGAGATCTGCTAGAAATTCAGTTCTTGTCTTCCCTGGAACTCTATAGCTAAAGAGAGAACAAGCAAAATTATATCACAGAGGACTGACACTGGTATGTCCAGGAAAAGGATATAAGGTCACATCACCTCCTGGTTTGCCTCCAAAGGAGAGGGAATGCTTTTGGCTGCAGGAGTTTCATTTCTAGATAGAGCAGTATTTATTGGGCTATTTAACTTACTGATCTAGGGAAAATGTGGGTGAAAGAAAGTCTCTGATAAAGATCTAATTCCCTTTCTCTTTTCACTGCCTGGTGAGGGAGTTCCCATTTAAGTAGGGCTGGATGGAGAAAAAGAAGCAAGAGGGAAGGTCTGTGCCAGGAATCAAAATGACTCATGATAATGGCTCACAGGGAAGGAAGGAGGTGAACATTAAAAATACCTGCATGGGAATTTGGAGAAATTATAAGCAATTAAATATCCACTCTAAATCAGAGGTCTCTAACCTTGCTAAAAATAAATAAATAAATAAATAAATAGACTGGAAAAATAGAACTCAGGCAGGTAGGCCTGAGTCCATTATAGTCCTTCTTCATACATGAGGGGTTTGACTTACAAAGCTTTGCTGGGGAACAGTGCTGGGGCAGGGGATGGTGATCCATGCCCACCACCGCAGAGGACATCACCAATGGGACAGAGAAGGCCCAGCTCAGCCTACTGTGACCGGGAGGTCACCACCACTGCCAGTAATGGGCACAGCCCCTTGTCACCGGGTGTCCCCAGAGAAAGCAGACTTCCTCAAGCTCCTCTGGCCTCCTGTTCTGGCTCCCTGCCCCTGAACCATCTGGCACCTATTTCTGATTTGCGTACTTATTTCAAAACTAAAAGAGCTGAAAGCATGTGAACCAGCAGAGACCTGATCCTGCTCTCCCAGGAGGCCAGAGAAGTTTCACCATTCACCTTCACAGGGACACTCTAGGCTGCGGTGTCAGATTGTGTCCAACCTCTCCAGGCAAAGCACACTAGTCCCAGCCTCCAAGAAAGAGGACAACCACTAGAGCAGCTCCAAAACCCTCTTACACTGCCCTCAAACCACTTTCCCCTACACACAAAATGCCACAATACAGCATTCGTCACTGGGAATGGGGATACCTGTTTTTCCAGAGGCCAAAAAATTCCTTGTGGGGTAAGAGAGATGGGACACTAAAGCTGACACTGACTGATAAATTTGGATGGGGATAGTTCAAAGGGTTGTCCACAGTCACAGGATAAAGAAACAAACTAATACATGTGATTTAATTGAGTTTCCTTTTTATTTTGCATTTTTTTAATTATTGTTGTCGGGAAGATGTGTCCATGGTCTCTTACTCCAAAAGCCCTTGCTAATTTCCATTTTCCAATTTAGTGACACTTTTAACAAATGCCAACTTTTCCTTCTGGAAGTGGTTTGTACAAGCAGGAAGGCTGCTGGGCTGACATGCTGGATAAGCAGTGACAGCACAAGGCAGCACCTTGGTGCTTCCAGGGCTCCCAGAGAAATAGCTCACGGCATGGGAGGCTGAAGAAGGGTTCAGGGGAACATCGAACAGAGCCCACTGTTTCCCATTTAACCCTAGGTCTGCAATTTGCTGTGCGGTTCTGCATCATTTACATGGACATAATTTATTATAGCAAAGCAAAGTCATTTACTTACCAACCCTGGCAGGTGATGCCATGTGGACCTTCCCTGAGCACGATGGAGGACTTGGGTGACCACCGCTAAGCAAAGAGCTTGGAACAGCTGAACCCCATTTCGACGGCCGGGAATTGTTGTACCATCCAGGATAAGGGAAAAACAAATGAAACATCACCCTGAAAATTACTCGAATGGGTCATTAGACAAAAGTGTGGGACACCAACTTGCTCCACAAGGGTGAGGTTGGAAAGGTTATTACGAGCAGGGAGGACATCTGATTTCCAGCTGAAATGAGGTCGTGTGTCCTGAGGGGTCGATGGAGCCAGGCTGGGCGTCCTCTGGGGACCTTCTCCAGTGAGTATCACTGCAGCAGCAAGATCCTCCAAAAAGTGCAAGTCCCAAATCAAAAGTCAAGACAGTGCTAAAGGAGAGACATTACAAGATCTAAACCTGTGCTACACAGAGGTATTAAGATGTTGGAACTAAACCTGCCTTATTCCTGCTAGTGGCTGCATTTTAAGGAAACCTTTTAAAAGGATTATCTTCAGGAACTCTCTTTCAACAGCCTTTCCTTTAAGAGTCCTTCATGGTGATACTCTTATTAATTATGCTATGTTATATGATTATGTATTTATTCAGGTACCAGTTCGAAATGCGAAGCCAGACTAACGTTTGCAGGCGTCACTTACAATATGGAGCCTGGTAACGCCAGCCTTTGATCTGGTTCACGTTTTTATAGGGGATGTGTGCAGGGCAGGCTTCCACGAGGTAGCTCATATCTACACTGTCACCAGGTTGTTTGATCTCGGGGTGATTGGCTGGTTGCTTTATTTGTACATGGGTTTTTTAGAAGAGTGGCGAGGACCCCCCGAGTGCCAGCTGAGGCTCTTTTAACAAGCAGCCACAGGAAAAATTATATGTGGATCTATATCAATATCTGGCTGAAGATAAAGATATGTATTTTTATCTGTCTATATAGGTATTTCCATATCTAGTTGTCTCTCTATTTACCTATTTTTCTCAATAAACAGCCAACTTCTTACACAGCTTTCGCTGCTATGTTTAGACCATAAAGGCAAGTTATTCTACATCCTTCCACTTCCAGACTCTGTGAAGGTCTCCGGGAAACAGATGATGGTTTAACAGCCTCTGACTTTGGGCACACAGCCCCATCCTCCCCATAACTATTCTCTCACATCCAGATCACAGGGAGGAAGAAGCTGCCTCCAGCTGGGGACAGCCCCACCAAACACACGGCAGGCAGCAGCCCCTGGGAAGAGCTCGCCTTTGGTGGATTTGTTTTAATACTCAAACATATTTCCGACAGAGAGAGAGGATTGCTCTTTGGTCCCTATTCCTGTAAAGGGAATCACATCTCAGGTCCAGGTGCAGTCCTAAATGTGAAAAAATACAGACGTGGCCCTTAGATTTGGAAGGTCTGAGGCCGATTCTTGCCTTTCTGTAGCCCGCTCTCTCTCTATGTGCGCAGAGGAGTGTGCATCAGCGTGCGGACACAAGCATGAGCACCTACCCTGTCAGTCGGCTTTGCCTCAACACTCATAAAGGACATGTGTTAGGAATTTAAGAAATATTTTAATTTTAAATACAAACATTCTGCTCTGGGTCACAGAGATGCTGTCTTTGTATGTGCACAGCGTGTGCATCATATATATTGTGCATATAAACAGCATATGTAGGTTGTATGTATGTTTCAATCTATGTCCATGCACTTAACAATATATGAATGCTGTAAATATCTGTACAAATGTGTATATTTTATTTTATAGGCACGCACATAGAGAGAGACTGAACTATTTGTATAACATAACAGTAAAGACACAGTACATACATGTTGAGCATATGAGCTCCGCTATATATACATAATATATACACAAGGTAGACGCATATATAACATCTATAGTTCATATATTATTTATAGATATACACAGATTTTTTTTTTCCAAACTAAAACGTAGTTTTTCATATTGCTAATTTACTCAAAGTCGGCAACATAAAATGGGAGCTGGGGGTCGGGGGACAGGCGAACTTCTCTTTGCCTACTTTGGCTGAATCTCTTATTATTTATTTTTTTAGGAAACTTCATTGTATATTCTAGAAAAGTATATTGGTGGGGTAGGTTTACCAGAGGCAGAGAGAATGTGCAGGGAGTGAGAAAGTGAATTGATGGATGGATGGTTAAATGAATATAAATGAACTGATACCTTTACAGGAAAATAACATTTCTTTTCTTTTTTTTTATTCTATAGATCAGTGGGTTTTGTATCTGTAATTCTTTCATATCAGCAAAGAGGAAATAAACTCCCATGTAAATCATTTTCCCCCCATCTGGAAGCATATTAAAAGCATGCCATTTTTTTTTCTTTTAAGCAGAGCCTTTTTTCCCCCTATTTGCTTATCGGTTCATCCACCATTACATTTTAAATGAAATTGCAAGACCCCCCTCCTCCCCCCAAATTCCGGGCTGATGTCGGAAAGAGGGAATCAGCCTCTCCCATGCTTTAGAATAACTGACCTAGATTCAATTACAGATAGACCCGGCGGAGAGGACGGCACCTCGCCGCCTTCTCAGGGGTCTCTTAAAAAAAAAAAAAAATAAAATAAAAATAAAATAAAAATAAAAAGGCAAAAAATAAAAAACCCAAAAAAGAGGGAAAAAAAAAGGGGGGGGGGGAGGGGGGAGAGCAAATAAAGCGACGGCTCCCACATGGAGCACGGAACCGCTGCAGGTACCCGGGGACCGGGCTCCGCCGCAGCGCCCGCCCCCGACGGGGCGCACCGGGGACGCGCGTGGGGTTTGCTTTTTTTTTTTCGGGGGGGGGGGGGGGGGCGTGCTTCTGGAGTGCTGTCCCCGGGAGGGAGCGGGGACAAGCGGGGGGCATCCTCGGGATGGGCTGGGGCCTGATCTGTCCTCCCCGGCCCCCGGGGGCTGCGGCGTCGCGGAGCGGGCGGGGGGCGCGGGGCCGGCCAGGCGGCTTGTTTCATTTCCAAGTGGGACCGGGGCCGCTCCAGGACGCGCCGCTCGCAAATATAATCTTCATATTCAGTTCAATGGAGTCTCCTTATAATTTACAGCACCGAGATAAGGCTGGAGGATGCAATGAAAAAAAAAAAAAATCTGAAGCCATCCTCTCCCCCCCTGTACTGAGCTGCACCTTGGGCAGCGGAGCAGAATCCAGAATCTCAACTTCTCCCGACATATGTTTCCAGCAGATAAGTAAACAATCTGGACGTGAAATGAAAATTTTAATTAATGCAGTAATGCTATTACACCTCAAGTGTGCAAATCCCATTGCCTTGCACTGTGACAATGGGTGGGGAGGAGGAAAGAAAGCAGACAGACAACAAACCACAAGCAAATTCTAATCTGGGTTTTGCTTTTCACTCGGCTCCAATTGTTTTCATAGTTTGTTTCCTTTGAATTAATCTCATCCTTATATTTCAATAATTACCAGCTACTCATCTCTTCCCCTCTTTCTCTCACACACTCAAAGAGCCGCTTCCCTCTCCTTCGCTCTCCTTTTTACATTGGGATCATCCGGTATTTAATTTCTGGGCTTTTACGCGTACACATGTTTGCTTGTTGCAGTGCGGACCTGCACAGACCCCGCGCGTTATTTCTTGTGTAGCTTTACAAAAGCGGCGCGCTCGGTAATAATGAAGCATTTCGCTATTTGCCCTAATAAAAACGGGAAGAAAAAAAATAAAAGTGGGGAAAAAAAAGGCCGGGTTGTCCCTTTGATGTTCGTCTAAAACACTCCAACTGGAACAGAGGCGTGTGAAGGAAGAAAAGAGGAGACGGGGAGGCAAAAATTAAGGACTGGAGGAAAACGGGTAAATTACAGATACATCACAAGCCCGGCGGTAGCAGGGGATGCCCGGCTCCCGCGGCGGGCGCAGCGCATAAAACGAAGCCCGCTTCTCCCGCCCCCGCGACCGCGGCCACCCTGTGGCTCCTGCCCCACACCTCCCGTGGGGGCACCGCGCCGGGGGAGAGTCCGGCTAAGCCTACGGGCTGCAGCTCGCTTTTCCAATTTCGCAGCACTTTCGGTTGTGTTTTCCTTTTTAACGAAGCAGGGCGAGCTGGCGGAGCGCCCTGCCCACGCAGCGTGGGACGTGTCCTTGCCTGCTCGCCCCCACGGCGGCCCTTTGGAGCCGGAGCAGCGGGGGAGCCACATCCTCCGTGCCCCGCGTGGGGCCCGGGCCGGGCCGGCCGGTCGGGGCTGCGAGCAGCGGAGGAGGAGGAGGAGGAGGTGGACGCCTTTCTGATCACCGCTCACTTTTAAACACTACAATCAAGGAACGTAGCCAGGAGGTCGGGCCTGGAATAAAACCGTAAAATCAGAATCGCAATCTTTTTGATGTTTCAAAGTCTCTTTGAATGCCTTTGATACACTCAATAGCAAATTTACTGGGCTATTATCACTAATAAGCAGAAATAAGTAATATCTCTCAGAGACTTCTACGGGCTTAATGTGTCCTTTAAAATAAAGTTTTTTAACATCACGTAATTCCCCCTCTGTCTTTGTCTCTCCTGCAGCAGCTCCGTGGCAATTGCACGGCTACACCTGGGAGCCAGCTCGGGCTCTCCCGTTTCCTCCTCCCCCGCCGTCTTTCCTCTTCCTCTCTTATTTGTTGTTTTGGTTAAAGGAAGGCCAGGCTGGATGCTTTTAACTGCCTAGGTGGTCCTGCGGGCAGCATCCAGCCGTAACGGAACCACTTCTCCAGGGAAGGTGAGGGGAAGAGGAGAGAAGGAGGAGGAGGAGAAGAAGAGGAGAGGAGAGGAGAGGAGAGGAGAGGAGAGGAGAGGAGAGGAGAGGAG
>NC_048901.1:10746751-10759494 GCF_011077185.1 Oxyura jamaicensis
CCCGTCATCCCCCCGACCCTGAGAAAAACACTGATGGAAGTAGAGCTACCGAAAGTTACACAGATCTATCCCTCTGCATGGACGGATTTAATGGGGCAGGTCACTACCCCATGACAGAAGAGGGTAGCAGTGATGGATGTGGCAGACTGGATCAGCCCACGATCTGTTTTCTCACACCGCCCAACAAGAGATGCTCCCTGGGAAGGCAGCACGCACTGCGGGAGGCAGCTGTTGAATAACCTGCTACAAAAATAAGCAGCCCCCATTAATTGGGACCTGGTTTATGCCTTGAAGCTGAAGAGTCCACAGACCTTTCCAAACTTCATTTTCATTCTGCTCATTTGATCAACGAGTGATGGTGACTGATCTCCCGTAAATGCCCCCTCCTTTATCATGATGCTGTATGCATTTGCTGAACTCATCTCTCGCAGGTGATCTGCTCATTATGCTCCTGCAGCATTTGCTTCCTGCAGTCCTCTGTTAATGAGGAAGGTGATGTACATTTTCGGACGGAGGGGGGTTTCCTTCTGGGCCAGGGAACCTCTGGTGCTGGGAAACCTGTCACCACTGGGACAAGCCAACACCATGAGCAGGAGCAGAGTGTGTTTCTTTCACAGCTCTCCTGACAGGGGGCAGAGGGGACAAGATCCCAATTAGTGAGCCAATGGGGCTGCCTTGCAGCATGACTTTGTGCCCTGAGTTAGAGCAGCCTTCCCAGTGCTAAAAGCAAGCACAGCCCACTGCCTGTGCTAGCATGGGCATGATGCTCTCAGTAACGCTGACCACAGCCGGGTCAGTGCCTGCTGGGGTTGGTTTGCTGTGAAATACGTGGTGCTGGTGCAGGTAGCACCAAAACTGCCCACATGGCCTCAGACACCAGCTGGTGTCAGCCTGGGCTCCACAGGAGGGCATGAGCCCTGCAAACAACTCCTGGGGCTGGGACATGTCTATGCCTAGTCATTGCAACCCCAGGGCTCAAGCACTGCCGCGGTTCAGTGTGCCCAGCCATGCTCCCACCTCCTGGCCTTTGCTCAGCAGCTTCAGCTGCTATTTAGTGTGGCTCATCCTTTCCAGGGTGAGAAATGCCCAGTGGAAAGCCAGTGGGATGCCTCCATGGTGCATATACTCCTGCGGAGGAGCTGGTGCAGCAGCCCATGCACCCAAGGTAGTGTCTGTGGAGGCCCCACTTTGCTCTCTCTGTGCCAAAAGCAGCAGGTGGGAGAGCTGACAGGCCTCTCCAGTCAATGAGGATATTCACTGTGGCTGTGCATGTAAACCAGGGCTTGGCACCAAACTGACTTCCCAGGTACTGCATGGCTGGGGAGCCACCGTCTTTGTCAGCAGCATGAAGTGAAGGATAAATGACCTAAACTCAAAAGTGCAGAGCAGGCTCGTAAGGGAAGGTAGTATCTTTTATTAGACCAACTGATACAGTCAGAAAAAAAACAGACAGGCTTTCAGGCACACGAGCTCCAGAATAGAAGCAGCAACTTGCAAGAACAGCGCCAAGGCTGAACTGTTTATCTCAGGTCCTTACCCACCTCCGCTTCTGGGGAGCCTGACGGCTTTGTCGGCTGTAACACAGCCATCCTCCCTGGTGCAGGATGAAGTGCAGAGGCGAGATTATTCCTGGCGACACGCTAGGCATGGAGAAACACATGAGTCTGTACAAGGAGGGATGAAAAGCTTGCGGTGGGGAAGGAACCCACCTCCAGGGCTTGGCATTTCAGGTGGGCTCTGCAACAGACCCGCAGGGTTGTGTGCATGAGTCAAAGCCACACATGGAAAGCAAGAGATGTTCAGACAAACATGACTGACTGCTGTGTTCTGCTACAAATACTCCAAAGTATTATTTGCCTGTTATTTTGCTCATACAGATAAATAACAGGAAAATTGGAGTTCTGGTCATGATGTAAAGACAGGAAAACTCCTATGAAGGTGAGTGATCCCATCACCTGTTCATGGGCTTGGGGTTCTCTGAAATCCATGTCTTGTCCCTGTGTATGGCACTTTGTGTGTGGGTGTCTGAGTGAGATGGATGGTGCTCAAAGGCAGTCGCTGCAGAGGTCCCTGCAGGCTATGGTGCTCCGACATTCAGGAGCATATGTTATTTTAGTGAAGGGTCGTTCAATTTGTGTCCACTCCATTTATTTAGAATATGTCAGTATCACACATAACGATAAAGTGGAATCAGACTTTTTTTTTTTTTTTCTCTCAGAACTGCCCTTTTTTGGTCAATGTGCCCACTCTTGCTAGAGTTCTGCCCCATAAACTTAGCCCACAGCACAGTTAAGCTCGTGTATAGCTTCCCACCTGTATGAACCAAACCACACAAGAACCATATAATTTCCTCCCTGCTCTTCTCACATGCACTGATGTGGCACTTCAGTTAAACATATTCACCAGAAACACAAAGGCTGTGAGAAGGTAGCACTTGAGACCCATCAAGAATCCAAAGAGCAGCCAATTTATCTTGCTGCAAGGGCTCCAGACCTCTTCTCCCCACTCACACAACTGTTCTCAGCATCTCCAGGTGAAGCTGCAGGTGTTTGTTGGGAAGTTTTAAGCACTGAAGACCATTTCTTATCCATAACACTTCCCAGCATAAAGGTAGGACTCTAACATCAATGGCCAAACGCTGGCTATCAGATCCCTGCAGAAGCCATCCACTACATGGTCCAAAATAATCTGGATAACCTCCAGAGCAGGCAGGGAGGATTTAAATGTGTTGTTTAGGTCCCAAATTGCTGGAGGTGACCACAGTAAGTAAGGAACAACCAGCCCAAAGAGATATCTTCTGCCTCAAACCAGAGGTCCTTCACTGGCAAATACAGCTTTAGGCTGAAGTGGTGATGCAAAGCCTAAAAAGCCCGTAATTTCTGTCATTTACTGAAAATTCAACCCTGCCACTGACCTCAGAGAGTGAACTGGCTGCAGGAAAGCCACAAAGCACGTACCCACCCCAGCAGCTTCCCTCCAAACACCACTCCATAGGGGCCTGGATGCCCCCTATGAACACAGCCCCCTGCAGCCAGCCCAACTTTGGGGGAAGTCTCAGGAAGTGATCTGGGGGGAGGGCACAGACTATATGATCATGGCTTGAGGAAATGATTATATTTTTAATTGAATTTTGTGTGCTATGCTCAGATACTACAGTAGTGGGTCCTTTATCAATTGTTAACACGAATACTAATGAATACTAATGTTAATCATTTGTTTCTGGAAACAAATACAAAGATATTTGATGGAAAAATCTCTCTGAATTTTAACACTAAAAATAATGAAATGCATCAGAGTCCTGTGGTGCCAGCAGACAAAACCCTACAGTTACAATATGGTGACACAAAACGTGAGATATGGAGGAGCCATCGCTCGCATTTAGATATTCTGCCGACTAATGCAGCTGCGCCGGGCTCCAGAAAATTATTCTCCTGCTACCCACAAGGAAAAAAACTCAAACAACCTTGGCCCCAAACTGCAGCAGACGTTCCCCAGGAAGCTATTAGCCACATGAGGGCAACCGCCTGCTGCCAGGCAAGAAGAGCAGTGGGGGGCTCCTGCAGGGCCCGTCCGTGGGGCTGGGACCCCGCGCACCCACCGTGCCGAGGGCTGCGCGGTGTGCCCGGTCCTTATTTATTTATGGCGGTGATTTACGCAGTGCCCATCTCTCCAACAGCAGCTTGCTCTTTACGAGGCTGGGAGATGAAAGCAAACAGTATTTCCACCCACTCGGCCCCAAATGGGAAGGCACACTCGCTAACCCTTTCCTAACCCTCCAGACAGGGATTTTGCGGGGAATAATTTCGCCGGCAGGAGATTCCAGAAACTGCAATTAATGAAAGCCTTGGATGCAGCATGCCTTATATCTCGTTCCAGATACGGCCGTAGAGGTTTATACTGAGGTGGGGGAGGCAAATGTGAAAGAGAGGGCCTGCTCTGGAGCACACCCAGTCTGCAGCACCTGCAAATTTCACCCCCAGGATAAATAACTAAGATATCTCCGTCACTTGGGGCTGCTCAAATTATTCATAGCAAATAAATTACCAGGTGTATTCAGTCTGTTGTTCCCCACCCCCCCTTCCTTTTCCTACATGCTCATGAATCACTTGGAAATAGATTCTGATTTCTGCAAGTGTGTCTATTAGTCATAATAAAGGGACGTGGCACGGCTCATGCAAACACGTGTGGCCAATGGGCTGTGGGCAAAGAGGTGTTATGGGTCTGGGACCTACATCTGACTGGTGATCCAGGTTGTTTGCCGCTGCTTCTGAGCCCAGATTGGTGATACGGCTCTTTTATCATATTTTTTTTTTAGGGAAGAGGGAGAACCGTGGAGGTGCCGAGCACATGCCTACTGTACCCTGCAGGAACCCCCTCACCGAGGCCATTCCCAAATGGCCCCAAATGCAGCGGGCAGGCCCAAGAGCACCAGTGCCCACATACAAGTCCAGCAGCTGAGCTCTCGGAGCAGCCCACCTGTGCCACCTGCCCGCCACCACAACTCGAGGCACCAAAACCAGAGCTGGGCAGGGCGGCAAGGCGAGGGGACGTGGGTGGGAGGAGAGGAGGAGGAGGAGGATGCTCTGCGTCTGGCCTTCCTTCCGTGGTCAGGTTGCAGGGGCCAGGAGACTTGTCTGATTACTGGCCAAACAATAATGAGCAGCACTATTCAAACACATCCAATTACTGTCGTTATTCAGTGGGCAGAGGCCGACGTGAGAATGAAAACACAGAAGGAGCAGAGAGGTTTGCGCCGGGGAAAGCATGCAGGGGCCTTGAAACGCTCCGCTCTGAAAAGGGATTTAATCAGCAGCAACAAATTTGCAGGGCAAGCAGGAAGAATGAGTGCATTGTGCATGGCGCTGACTTTTCATGCTTCCTCCAATGCGGGGCTCTCCGATAGCCCCCTGATCGCCACCACCTCCCCCAGGAAGGACTGCTTGGGATCAGGCTGCTAGACACAGCCCAGGGCACAAGTCCAACAGAAACACCTTCATTTCCCTCTGGTGCTCTGGTTCTGCTGTGATCTGATGTCTCGTGATGGTCAAGCTGTCTCCCAGACCTACAAACGTGGGTTGGGGAGGCCACTCTGCTGTGGTACCAAACCAACAGGGCCTCTTCCCCCCCACAGCCCTGTTTTTTTGCACGGGTAGCTCTGCCTGGAGGAGATCACAGGACCACAGAATGGTTTAGGCTGGAAGGGACCTGCAGATGTTGTCTGATCCAACCCCAAAGATCGGGTTTTTAACCCAAAGGAGCAATTGTTGCACACCGTTACAAGGATGAAGATAACTTGGCACCACATGTGCTGAGTGCCTCCCTTGAGGCAGCGGTGATATGAGCAACCTTGTAAGGACACATCACATCCTCAGCTGGGGGCTCGTTCTGCCGTGTCTCTGCTGGGATCATTCATTTCCCCAGCCCTGGAGTCCCCAGGTCTACTGCAGCAGCAGAAGGATGGGCCCTGGCTCAGCCCTCAGCATCCAGCCTCTCAGCACAGAGGACATCCGCTGCGGATGAGTCTTGGGGCCCCACAAGCTCCCCTCAGTGACGAATCTCCCCATTTTCTAGGATTAGCTCGCTCACCAGGACCACAGGTGGTTATTTCTCCCCTCTGTGTTTTCACACGGCTCGCAACAACACTCTGGGGATTCATAATAATTAACAGACCTCGGCATCGCAAGCTGTCGTCAGTCAGCGACGCAGCGAGATGGCCCCCAAAATGAATCAAAGCACAAGAAATAAATAGCTTAACCTCTTTCTCTGCTACTACTCCCCTGTTAACACCAGGGTCTTCCCCTGCGGGATGACAAGGTGTTTCTACTGGAACAGCACTGCTGAGATGGAGAGACGTTTTATTTCTGCACATATGATGCTCTTCAGAGCCATGTCCCTAAAACTGACTCCAAATATGAAAAAAGAAAATGGAGAAGGAAATTTTACTTCTTTTGTGGCTTCTTCTCACTGGCTGCTGGCTTTGCTTGTGGCTCCCCCCCGGGGCTGGAGGCGTGCTCAAGTCCTGGCCATGCCAAGCCCTATCCCCATCGCTGCCCTGACACGTGTGGTGAGCGCAGTGTCTTTGTCAGTTCACAGACCGGGATTCTTTTCCAATTAATCAGTACTGGTTGTGCACTTAATCTCTTGCCGACAGAAACTGCAGCCCAAAGCCTTTTTCTGACTCACGCGATGCCTTTAATTGTTACCTGCGAGGTATGTGCCTGGGCGCCCGGGCCACAGGCAGGATCAGGACCAGAAACTAAGTGGGATGGGAAGAGAATTTCAGGGAATTCAGCATCCTGACACTTTTTTTTTTTTTTTTTTTTTTTTTTTTCACTCCCAAGGGCTGATCCCTCTGAACTAACTGAGAGGGCTAGCTGAGCCTGTGTGAAATGAAAGGGCTTGTGGGCAGGTCGACCTGGCGGCTGCAGCTCGAAGGCTTAAAGTCTCTCTGGGCATAGTAAGGCTGGGCAGAGTGGCTTTCAATGCACTTGTTCTTCCTTTAAAACCTGGGGTTGATTTTTGTAGCCCTGGATAAATACTACAATTGTATCCTGTTTTTTTTTTTTGTTTGTTTTTTCATTGAAAACTTGCCTGATTTCTAAGGCAAGAGAGCGGAAAGCTGTTTGCAAAAATGCTGCCCCTTCCATTTTTTTCTGTTGCTGTCACAAAATATTTGTGTTTCAAGCCCTATTCCCTTGGAAGGGCTTTTTATTCTAATGCAGAAAATTTCAAGGATGCAAATGCATTTTCTGTTTCCCTTGCAAAACAGGAATGCTTCTCCTCTGGAAATTTTCCATTAAAAAAAAAAAAAAAAAAAAACAAAAAAAAAAACATAGAAAAAAAAAAAAAAACAAAACACTTTTTGGAATCTAAAACAAATCCGTGCCTTAGGAAAAGGAGGAAAAGAAAACAGGAATGCTACAAACTCAGCAGGGCTGACAGCATGAGCAACCCCGCTCCCATGGGGGCAAGTGAAACGCCGCGAGCAGCATGGGCAGGTCCCGGCCGCTCTGAAATGCCTCAGTGCCACTGGAGTGAACAGACCAGATCACAGCCTGCACCGGATCCCAGCCGATCCCAGCCACGTGGGACAGGCAGCCTGCAAAGAAACTCCCTATAGAGGGAGAGAGTTTGGGATGTTCTGCCTGGGAATTTAGCCCTCAGGCTGCCGTCCGATGGAAGTAGGGCTGATAAATCTGTGAAATCTCCCCTGTTAGTTCTCGGCAGTGCAGGAGGTGAGGTGAGAGCCCTCTGCTCCCTCTGCTTACACACGAGCAGTGCTAAAATGAGGAGAGGGGGCTGCACCAGGGCTGGGCATCTTTTCTTTGAAGTTGAGCAAAATCCCAAAGCTTTCATTCAGAGAGTGAAAATCACTGCTGAAAGCTCTCCCCCCCTCTGACCCCTATCTAGGAAACTCTAATCCTGCCTTGCTGGCTTCACCACAAGGCTGGGCGTTGGTTGTTTTTTTATTTTATGTTTTTTTCCAAATTCAACCTTTGCATTTAAGCATGGTTGACTCCAGCTGGAAACAGAACGGCTGCCCCCTTGAACCAGGAGCTTTTTGCTGTTTTCTGTGTTTTCTTTTTTCATTATTTTCCTTATATCTGCATGATCAACAACGCTTTCAAAGCCCCGTGCTGGCAACTGGTCTGGAATAGCTAGGACAGGCTCTCTGAAGCATTATCGGGGTGAGCATCATTTTGGAGCTGAGAATGAGGGTGCTGACAACCAGGGCACTCATCTGCCCCTATTAATGAAATTGCTTGATTGCTGCTGTGTTCATGCAGCCCTGGATCAAGCCAAATGGGGAGGGCACAGATCCTGTCTCCAGTAGTGCTATGGGGTGGTCTGTGGCCACCAGGAGGAGGTGACCATTTTCAGCAGTGGCCTGCAAAACGGGCTGAAATGCCCAGAAGGGACATAGGGATCATGCATTTTCCTTGGCTGCAGGAGCAAATCCAGAAATTCTGGAATTTTCCATGGATGCTGGACTTTCCAAGAGGGGGTGAAGTTGCCAAATTGTGGCTTTTGAGGCATTAATCTGGGAAACAAGTAGTTAGTGAGGAGCTGTCTGGTACCTCTCTGGAAAAAGGACTACTCACAGCTGGAGCAGTCATCCATGGGCCTGCGAAAGAGTTCATGGGAGATAAAACATGGGTTTGCCCCAGTGGTCCCAAATTCCCAAGAGACAGTCCAAGTCTGTGCAATAAGGCTGTCAAGCAACAATGTCCCATTCTGCTGGGATGTCTCCAGTGTCTTCTCCTGCCCTGGAGCATTCACAGGGCTGCTCTTTCCCTGCTCCTCTTGCTTGAGCCCCAGCCCCTGCTGGCCTTGAGCCACCTCCTTTCCCCCCTTTTCATCAAGGTGGCCACTGGAGTTAGGCTGCTTTCCTTTCATCCCACTGCTCCATCAGGTTCCTGGCTTCCAGCTCCTTCCCTTGTCTGTCGCCTCCATAAAACACAAGAGCACCACTTCCAAAGCTGGACGTGTGAGCTGCACGTGGTCCTCTTGAGACCTACAAAAGGCAGGGGCAGACAGAACACTGTTCCTCTGTGAAGCAGAGTGATCTGCAGCTCCATCCTGGAGAGGATCAGACCCCACGACCCTGCGGTGGGCAGATGTTGTGTGCTGGGAGCCAGCCCTGCAAGAGCAAACCTGGGAAAAGGAGAACTTCCCTCACCCCAGAATCCAACTCACCCTGCATCAGAGTCCCCTTCTGCTTTATTTCCAGCTGGGTGATGTGGCTGATGTCCTAAGTCTGCTCTCCACATCCTCTTTAGAGACTCCTTAACACTTTATATTGTTCATTTCTATTTCATCTTTATTTCCTGCTAACGCCGACCTTCTTCCACCTCCCTCAGGCATCCCCCTCCCTCTGCCCCTGACCGAGGCTCCCTTTGCCTTCTTATTCCCCCCTCTCCTGGGCTGCCGTCGCGGCCGGGCAGCGCAGGGCTTGGTGTCCTGGTGCCAGCCTTGCCGGCAGCGCTTGCCCCGCGCGCTCCTTCCCACCCCTGCGCCTCCGCTGTGCGGCGAGACTCTGCCCAGGAGAGGGCACTGGCGCAGCAGCCCAGCGCATCTCATTGCTGCCTCCATCTATTTCCTTTTTTATTTATTTATTTATTTTTATTTTTTGCTCCTCCCCGAGGATGAGCATTCTCCTTTCCCCCTCCCCTTTTCTTACTTTTTTTTTTTCCCCAAAAAATATTTTTCTCCATTTTTTTTTTCTCAATTTTTTTCCCAATTTTTTTTTTTCTCATTTTTTTTCTCCAATTTTTTCTCCAACTCATTTGCTGCTGGTCCCCTCTCCAGGCCTGATCCCATCCCCAGAACTTCAGGTGCTCAGCATGGTGCCAGACCACCCTGGTGCAATGGGACAGGGGACAGCAGGGGGGTTCCCTGCCTTTCGCCACCATGGGGAGCCTTGGTAGTCCCACCTGGGTGCAGCACCAGCAGAAAATCGTTCTGTCTGTGCCGGTTTCCTATGGTGAGAGCAGCACAGAGGTGTCTGGTGAGGCCCCTGTCCTCCTGAAGAAGGCAAGAGCTCGGCCCCTGCCCTCTCCGTGCCCAAACCCTCGTGTTCTGGGGAGCAGCTCTGCCACCTGCCTCCTGCTGCTGCACCCAAAGGCGCTTCCCCTGCGCTCAGGGATCGTATTCCCAGGGTCGGTGGGAAGGGAGGCAGCCTTTGGATATTGCCAGTTTTGGATCCCTCCATGATTCCCGCATCCCCAGCTGCCTGCTGGGCAGATTCATCAGGGGAGTGACATAGGAGGTGATCCAGGTTTCCTCAGATATAACATTCTTTGGCAAATTTTGCTTTGTCAATAGTTCTTTTTGTTCTGTTTTGGTTTGGTTTGTTATGCTTTGGTTTGTTTCATTTCATTTTCCTGCGATGAACATCATACTGCCCCTTGGACAGGCAGCAAGTGATGGTTTAGAAGTATTTCTGATTCAGGCTCTTGAGAGGGGTCCAAGGACAGCCAAGTCAGGCTGGCAGTCGTGCAGACAAGCTCTCCAGTAGCTCCGTGACCCTCCTTCCGTCACCTACGCTCTTAGTTGTACCTCTGCTCACTCAGATCAGCACAAACTCTGCTAGCACCAAGGGCACATTTACAGCTATTTTTAGGAGCACAGGTTTTCCAAACTACCTAAATAATGCGTATCCATGGACTTCTGAAACTTTTAAGAGGTACTGCTTTTTACTTCCAGAAATCCTGAGTTCCCCATAAAACTCGCCCCAGAGACCTTCTGACTCCATTCCCCCTCCTTTTCATTGTATTTTTTGGATGTCCTGCCTTTTCAGGAGGAACGTGTTTCAGCTCTGAAGTTCACCCTAATGTGTTGCTCATGGCCATCGGAAATCATTGCCGCTGCAAATCATTGCTCTTGGAAATAAGGAGCTGCAGATGGGAGCTCTGAGCGAGTGCTGCCTGTGCTGACACCTGGCACGCGTGTCACGGGAGGTCATGTACTTTTCAGGAAGGTACCTGGACCTTCCCAGCCTACAAGGTGAGGTTTGGATAGCATTCAGGTCCAGACTCCTCTGGGCTGTCTTTGCCACGTGTGGGAGGAGTTCTGGGGACACAGCTGTCCTCATCCCTGTGGTGTCCCCAGGGGCTGTGGCAGATGAGAAGCTCTTCAGGTGCTGGTGGTGCTGGACATCAAGCTTTGAACATCAGGGAGCTTTCACCTGTAGCTCTCTCCTCCATGCCCTGGATCTTCTACCCAAGAAAAATCGATCCCATGGGGCTTTCTCTAGAAGCAGCCCAAAGCCCCTCTGCAGGGATACCGCAGGCATTTCTACCAGTGTGCAGCACCTTCTCCCCCAAATGCCACAGCTGTCCACATGGCTGGTGGCAGCGGGATGGGGATGGGGGAACTGTCCAGGTCCCCTCTTCTCCCTGTGCTCCGTCCCAGCCCTGTGGTGTTGGCAGCAGGAGGAGAGGTCCTCATGTGAGCGCACGAAGCCCCTGTTACCGCTGTTGGGACTGAGGGCAGGAAGCCAAAATCACATCTTCCCTTTTTTTATTTTTTTTTTTCCCAGAGTGTATCACTGGCTATTGTCCTTATCAAACAAAGCCCTTTCATCAGAGGTTCTTTAACACACTTTATTTCTCTTTTATTTTGCTTTGAAATAAGCCGGGCAACAATTAATTTCAGAGAGAGAGAGAGAGAAAGAGAATTCAACAAGGATCTATTACTACTCTCAGCTTCTATTGCTGTAATGAAAATCTATTTCCTTTCCCTTTTGTGTCCCATATAATTTAATGCCCATTTTATTAATGGTCTGAAATAATTACGGAACCTTTTGTGATTCTCAAGTATGTTTCATTTAATTGTGCAATAAACGCCTAATCTCTTCCTCCATCTGAAGCTATTATGGCATTAAAATTAACAATTATGCAGCAA
Source organism: Oxyura jamaicensis (assembly GCF_011077185.1). NCBI lineage: Eukaryota > Metazoa > Chordata > Aves > Anseriformes > Anatidae > Oxyura > Oxyura jamaicensis. Next base: position 10,758,158 of record NC_048901.1, read on the forward strand.
TGCGCCCGGGTCCATAGAAATCACTCCAGATAACTAGACATATATAAATCATTCATGAGAACAATTTCTGAAAAGAGACGAAGGGAGAGAAGAAAAAAATTGTGTTGAGAATGACATTGGGAAGCCAAGGGCCTGGTCTCTAAGAAGATAGCAACACCTTAAAAAAATCTTTTTTCTTCTTCTTTTCTCCCCTTTTTTGTTATTATTATTTTACTAATTGTGTTCAGTGGCACAGCCCTCCCCCCTGTCCCCCCCCATTAGCCTGACAGATATTTTCAGAATTAATTAACCGTTAGCTCAGAGGATAAATTGTTCATTATCAATTTTTCCCCCCTTCCTTCTTTCTTTCTTTCCTTTTATAGTTTTTCCTTTTTTTTTTTTCTTTTCCTCTTTCAGGCCAGCAATTACACTCTCCGCCTTTCACTGGCAGGTCCTGTTCTGTAGGAGGTAATCCAAATGGGGAAAGTGCTTTTTCTTTCAACCCTATTCACTTCTCCTCTTCTTCCTTTTGTGGGATTTAATAACCATGGCTGATAGGCGCGCTGTGGACAGAGAGGTTAAGTTTGTTGTCTCAGCACTTTGCCGACGGAGGAAGGCTCAGGCTTCCTGCTGCCTCGTCCAGCCCTCCTCTCGCGGCGCACCACGATTTAATTGCAATTGCTTTAATTGAGATCCGAGCCCTGGGATGGCCTGAGCTGCTTGGCCGGAGGCTCCCAGTCCGTGCAGGTGAGGTGGTTGCACAGTGAAGGGGGCCCAGGACATTTCCAGCTTGCTTCTCCCAGACGGGATGGAGGTTTGGGCAATAACCTCATCCGGGCTGGACATGGAAGGAGACATCGACATTTTCCAGACACTAATGGAAGGAAGGTCTTTGTGCTGTGGCCAGCAAGCTGAGAGCAAGCCCAGGCTCCAGCAGCATCTCCCTGCTGGGACAGCAGGTCACAGAACGGGGATGGGGACAGCACCCAGCCCCTGGCTGCCACACTGCTATAGTATGGGCTGCAGGTCCCTGCCACCTTCTTTCAGGTCATGCCAAAGTTATCACTAGTCCCTGATGCCACAGCATCCCCCATCAGTTCTGATTTCTATCCCAGCCGGCTCCTGCCCTGTGAGTGAAGGTGTCCTATCAGCATTCCCAAGGATCAAAGGGGAGAAAATTGGAACTGCAATACTTTTTCTTTTCTCTTCTTTTCTTTTCTTTTCTTTTCTTTTCTTTTCTTTTCTTTTCTTTTCTTTTCTTTTCTTTTCTTTTCTTTTCTTTTCTTTTCTTTTCTTTTCTTTTCTTTTCTTTTCTTTTCTTTTCTTTTCTTTTCTTTTCTTTTCTTTTCTTTTCTTTT
>NC_048901.1:10759594-10766783 GCF_011077185.1 Oxyura jamaicensis
TTTTCTTTTCTTTTCTTTTCTCTTTTTTTTTTTTTTTTTTTTTTAATGATTCGCTTGGGAGTTTCTTTTGCTAGAAGAGAGTTCATCAGCCTGAGCAGCCAGTGCCCACTAGAGGGGAGACCTGGGGTCAGCCCCTCCTGACCTAGGCAACCAGCAGATGCTTTTATCCCTCATGCTGCCATCCTCCTCCAGGTCTGACAAGCCCATCACTGGCACTTTTCTTATCCACCACATTCACTTGATTTTTTTGTATCACCTGTTTTGTTCACCCTCCCCCAGAACCTAACCTAAACTAAATGAAGACATAACAACTAAAAGGCTTCTTTCCAGCTGCTTTCTCACCAGAAGTCTACAAACAGCTCTTGTGCAACTTCTTCCCCAGTGTGTCACAAGGCAGATCTAGAAAAAAGTTGGGATGATCATCCCAGTGACTAAGAGGCATTGAAAATCACAAGCGTAAAGCTGCATGGGCACCCTTTAGAGAAGGAAAGATAAGCAGCTCTGCCAGATTTAATAGCTCAGTACACAGGAGGCCAGGTTCACCCATGGGGACTGTGTGTGGTTATCCATCCAGCATCCAGGTGCCCTGTGCCCAAGAAAGTGCAGATCAAGGATGTGAGTTCAGTGTGGCACACATATGGTTAAAGCTGATATCGAGATACAGATCTGACCAAAGATTTCAATTAGTCACTTTGAATAGTAGTAGCATATTAGAAATGAGAGATACCATTTAGAAGAAAATATATAATCAGCAGAGATCAAGAGAGAAACAGACTCTATCAACCACTACAATGAGCATAGTTCAAAAGATGATTCATAAAATTAAAATCCCAAATTCACCCAGTGACCTGCCTCTTTTCAGATCAATGGAGAGAGTCACACATCATCTTTGATATCTTTTCTGTGTTAAGGAACCCTTTTCTGATCAGGTCAAAAAGCCCAGCCCTCCTGGCAGATGATAATTGGGACCTATTTGGCAGTGTCACAAATTCACCATTTAGAAACTGTGTTTTGCTCTATAATGAATAAGAGTGGAGAAGAAAATGCTGCTGTATCACAGACTTGAGCAACAGGGCATCAAAAGTAAACCACCCACTCATTCTGTTGCCAAATGGGTGTGCAAGGGTGGCCTGGTTCATTGACAGCATCTTCTCCTGCTCGCTCCTCCCTTGGTGGACCACTGAGGATGCCTGGCAGTCCCCTGGCACTAGGTGACGACTGTGACAGATAGTGTCGGGACTGATGCAATGACTTCCCCCAGATCACGCAGAGATTTCAGGATTGCAGAGGAGCTTCTCTCAATTGTCACTACCATTGCCCTAACCCCTAATTTCTCATGTTTTGTTTTTAAAGAAAAGGTTGGGTAAGGGTGGCAAGGAAGTCCTGTCTGCAAGTGTAGTACCCATGGTTGAATGGGGAACAAGATGAAGTTTGCCTGCAGAAAATGAGGGACCTGTCCGTGGAGCTGTGTAAAGGAGGGAGGATATGGAGCTGTTCTGTGCATGTTAAGAGTGGTATCGCCAAAACTTGGCCCATAACGAGGAAAAGATGATGTCTGTTGTGAAGGCTAGCATTCAGAGCAGGCTTTGGCATTGGCTTATTTCAGTATAAATACTTCATTCATAAGTAATTTCTGGGTCTTTTTCTGCTTTCCAAAATTTTTCTTTATCACTTAACATTAAAATAAATCCTTCTCAAGGTTTTTGTTTGTTTGTTTGTTTGTTTGTTTTCTGCATGGAGAGAGAACTCTCAGTCAGGGTGCAGGAAGATCCTTGCCTTTGATGAAGTGACACAGGCAACCAAAATCCCATTTCTTACACCCTCGTAGTACAACCATCCCAGCAGGCTACAGCAGGTGGACTATGCTTCATCTCTGGCTCCCACCAAAGGGTTTGTCTGAGCTCTGCCACTCGCTGGGGTTACATACAAGTCAGTGCACCTCGAGGCTGACACCTCCAGCTGCTCAGCTGAACGGCTTTCTGGACGCCACCAGTTGCTGATGACATGACCCATAATGGTTATGGAGGTGCCTGCCTCATGTAGACACCCAGCTGAATCCTGTCCTGGCTGCGTAACTCGGCTGGTCAGAGGTGCTGTCTCCAGTCAGCTTTATGAGATGAGCACTTCCCATCTGCCTGAGTAGCACAAAGCGAGCAGTCTGTCGCAGCATTTTGGTGGTGGATGGTTTCTGCAGTGATGGCCATTGGATTTAAGAACTCAGCAGTGAGTAGTGTTGCAGGTAGGGCTGGCCAAGACCGAGGGGAGGCTGATCAGCTGGCCAGGACACTCTCCCACTTTATGCTTTATTCTTCTATGTAAGCATCATGTGTGTCTGTTCATATAAGTACAGGAGAGAGAAGATTAAAATATGTCCTTCCAATTAAGACGTTATTTCCACCTCATTTAGATTTTCCTGTTCTTAATGCACTTCATCATTTTAGTTCATTTTATCCAAGTGTTTTAAAAAGCTCTCCTCTTCTATTTCCCCCGGTGAGGATGATTAAGATAGAACAGGAATGATCTGCATGTTTCCAAACTTTGCTGCCTGCCTGGAATTAAATCACAGCTGCAACAAGGAGAGGAAAGAGAGGAACGGGGAGGTGTGTGCTTGTGGCCAGACGAGGAGATCATGTCTCCAAATGCTGCTGCCAACAGTTTCAGTGAACAGCCCACCTCTGGCCTTAGGTAGCTGACCAAAGACCAAGGTACTACAGAGAGTGAGTGGCAGTCAGTGTCGTGCCCTCACCTTTAATGCTGTTTATTCCCCACACCAGCTTGGTAGTTGCTGTAGCTTGTTATGGAGATGCTATCAGTGACACAGAAACCCAATCCCTGTCTGTGATGGCAATTTTCTGCCCCATGACTGCAATATGAGGCATTTGCCAGGATGCTGGGAAGCCAGCAGTACTAGTGTGTTCAGCAGCAGGTGCAGAGTTTTACCCAGCAATGGAGACTTTATGTCTTTGGGAGGTAGTGCAGAGGAGAGACCCACCTAGCCTCCAGACCCAGCCAGCCACCAGGCCAGCTCTGATAATCGTGTCCAAGAGGTGAAAGCACCAGCTCTTGGAGATGGAGAACAAAGCCACTCATCTTGCTGTTGCATGGCAGCTCCCAGCCTGGATTTGCAACAATGATCTGAAGAGGAACATCAGTTTAGCTTAAACCCAACCACCTCCAGCATCCCAGCACCCTGTTTTGAACAGACTCAGGAAGTCATGACAGCATGAGGGCCACCAAGCAGAGTTCCTGGCTCACTACTGAAGCCACTTCAGCTTTTCATGCAGTGTTTCTGCTTGAAAACCCAAAGCCACATAAGCTGGGTTGCCTTGCTGGCTTAAATACTACTGCAGGAATTGGGATCATGCATCTTATAACACTGATATTGCTTGATGTTTCTACAGCTATGATGGTCAAAAATACCTAGTTCTCCTGTTGTACGGGCCGTCCTGCTGAGGTGGATGTACCAGACAGCCCTCTGCTCCCCAGCGTGTCCTGCCGTGCAGACGTGCTGTACGCAGTGGGTGAGAATATTGTGTTAGCAAAGCCCATTTCATTTAAATGTCTGTTTTCATATCACTGACTGGTATTTATTTACTTCATAGAGCATGTTTGAGGTTGTAATGAAAAACGACCCAACCTCACCACAGAGACTGCCCCATACTTAAGACGATTAAGATAAAGTCCCACATAAGTGGTCCTAATAAAAGGAATTTATCACAAGACATGGAGAGGAAGGTATCTTTATTCACGAGGTGAATAGCATTAAGGGTTGTCATTGCAGATTTTCACTTCGGGAAATTATCATTCATTCTCCAAATTACTGACTGCACAAAAATTACTAAATGGTGCGTTATCACTCCCTCTCAGCACGAGAATGTCTTTGTTGTACGTTTGATTACAAATGGCTTGCCCCATGATTATCATCAATAAATCACAGGTAAGCATAGCACTTGCCATGAGGAGGCTTGGCTGAGAGGCTCCTGGAGCTGGCGTGAAAGGAAAGACAAAAGCACCCTCCGGCGTGGAGCTGTGGTGTCTCTGTTTGGTAATAACTCACCTCGCCGTGTTGTTTATGCACAAGGACAGCTGTGGACTCACATGGTCACAGCGAGAATTCATAGACATTGGAAATGCATTTCCTTACCTCGTCATAAATCCATGCAGGTCAGAGATACCTGGGTGTCTTTTTTTTTTTTCTTTTCTTTTTCTTCTTTTTTTTTAAACTTCTACATCCTGCCAGGAGGAGGGCTCAGCAGGTACTGAATAGTAGCCCAGAATAATGCATGGGGAGAACCTAAGTGAGACTTCTGCAGCTCTGCAGCATATCTGCTAAGCATGATGTCCCATCAAGAGCAAGTCATACTTAAAGGGATGAGACAAACCAGGCTGGTTTTTGAGTCAGAGCCATCTGCAAGGACCGTTTGGAATCCTCCTGCTTCAAAGATGCCTCAATTTAGAACAAGTCTTTTGGTTTCCTCTTGGACCTACACAAAACTTTTTATTGAGGAAAGATAGCCTTGTATCCACCAGCCCCCTGCTAATAGAAAGAAGAGATGATGCTCTGCAAGATGGGAGGATTTTGCCAGCATCTTAGCATCTGAATATGCATTGAGTGAGTTACAAGGAAGATTCATAACCTGAAGCTGAAGAGCTGTTTATTTTCCTCTAACTGAGTCCAAAGTATGTGTCTTAGTCAACTTAATGATACCCTGCAAAGGCCAGTCTGCATTTATTTAAGAAGAAAAACATACAGATTTTTACTGACAAAATGGTGAGATCTTTCCACACATCATGAAATAACAGTGGATGGCACTTCAGGCTTGTCCCAGCAGAAGCAGGATGTATATATGTTTTATCACTCCTGCCAGAGGGCAAACTCTTCATCACAGTTTGTGGGTAAAAATGCCAGCCTTTGGTGTGGGTATACTCACCTCCTGAGTCAGGAGAGATTCCTGAAGTTGGCAGACTTGATTCAGTCACAGACCTTGACCTATGTCAAGCTTCTTTTTGCTCCACACTTGAGTCACTCTATAAAATTGTCTCCTTAGGCTTTCATAAGACAACTCCTGAGAGATGGACAGAAGCTCTTCCAGGAAGGCTGTCTTGGAGAGCAGGAAGGAACATACAAGGAACCAAGGTGATGTCAACTGGTGATCATGCATCTGTTTTTGTAGGCAGAAGACATCCAGCCTGGTGAACAGACAGTGCTTGCTGCCTGTTTCAGATGTCAAGTCTGAAGAATTCCCCAAGCAACACAATGCTGTTTTTTTGTTTTGTTTTGTTTTTCCCCACATCAATTTTCTCTTGCCTCCTCACCTTTATGTGGTTCATAAGCAAAAGATGGGGCCATTTTAAAAACCTCTGAGTGCATAGAGCCCATTTACTGAGTGCTGAGGGCCAGGGGAAGGAGCAGACACGCTCGTTGCAGTGTGAAAGGGACGGAGCAGAGAGATTAAGATCTCTATCAGAGCTTGTGGCTCCAGCGATTACGGTGTATTAAGGCTCTGACAGTGTTGACAAACACTGCCCCAATTAGGAATTAGTTTGGCATGGCATCTGATAGCAGTGCTTGCCGCTGACCTGCTAAATGGGCTGCCCTTCCCTCCCCCCTACTCATTTAATGGGGCAGAAGGCAGCAAACAAAACTGGAGACCTCTTTGCACCATCCTCTCTCCTTTTTTTCACCATAATCAATGTGTATCCATTGACAGCTCTGGGCTCGACACATCAATATTAGTGCTAGTTATCCAGAAGTGCCTGCCCTCCCACACCCACTCCAGCATTTCCTGGCACAGCTGGTGATGCTCCAGTTGTGCAGGTCTTCCTTCAGTATTGATGGACTTGTGTTCATCAAATTCTTGACAAAAGAAGTATCTTTATCTCTTGGAGGCAGTGTCCATCTAATGCAAAGCTTATGCATGCCTCCGAGACCTCCCAAACTGAACCTTCCTTCTTGGCACTTAGCATCACAGCATATAAACACATCAGTCATCAACACAGCTGCAACCAGTAGGACCAGTACAAGGGGAGCAGATCTAAACTTCTCAAGGGAAAATGCAGGAAGCTAGACATACCCACAGTCATGAGTAATTTACCATGGTGAATTGGGGTCAGAGAAAGGTAGTAAATTGGAAGTGCTTACCCATAGCCTTCTCCAGCTCTTTTTCTTTTGGCTTCAGAGGGAGGCATGCCAACTGGATGTCTAGAAAGAGTAGCCATTTACAAATGGTTGCCAAGTAGATATTTAAAAGCAATAGAAATGTGGACAGGACAGGAGGCTGGCTGGGATTACAGCTGATGGCTACTGGGGACCATGAAGATGATTCATACAGAATGGATGGAGCAGCTGTGTAGGCATTTTGGAGGCTGGAGAGTTTTAATGCCAGCTGTGAGTCAACATTTTATTTGGACATGGAGAAAATACAGGGTAGGGACTTTCTCCTACTCTTCTTTGAGCCATGACTGCTACACAAGATCCCTGAACGAAGGATCTCATGACTGCTCTTGCACATATAACATAGACCCAGGGGCTGGGAAGCAGCTTCCTTGATATTTCAGACCTGATTTCTGAGTGACCCCATGCAGCTTCCAGGGAACACCGTGCCAATGTAGGACTTCCATTAAGACTTACTAATATACCACCAATGTTTTATATTGTGCCATTACTTTTCCAGCTCCAGCATGTCCTTTTTATGTCATAACTGTCTTTGCCAGTCTTTGCTTGCAATTTGCAGCAGGAAATTCTCAACAATTGGCAAAGAAAAGTCAGCAAGGAAATGCTCAAGGATTTAAGCTATTCTGAGATGAGTACAAAGTGATTCATCCCACATCACTTAGTGTAGATGCCCAATTTAGGCAGCAAAATTTAGCCAGAAGGATTTTGTTCCCTGCTTAGTTTTTTTTTTTTATGGGAGCTAACATGGTTAAAGCTCTTGCTGTTAGAGGAAGCATCACCCTTCATTATAGCTAAAAATAACAAAGGGAGAAGTAACAGCACCATCGCTGAACACCCAGGGCACAGAGAATAACTCCTGTTTCATAAAGGCATTCACAGGAGTGTGTGGCCATGGGACCCCATAGATCATCCCACCTATAGATGTGCACAGCCTCACTTGCTTGTAAACTATCTCCACATAAAGAGGGGAAGGAAGGAAGGAAGGAAGGAAGGAAGGAAGGAAGGAAGGAAGGA
>NC_048901.1:10766793-10859293 GCF_011077185.1 Oxyura jamaicensis
GGAAGGAAGGAAGGAAGGAAGGAAGGAAGGAAGGAAGGAAGGAAGGAAGGAGGGAAAAGTTTGCCTTTCCAAGTCCTCTCTTAGAGGAAGAGATGCCAGGAGGAAAGTGTCCACCATGTCTTGCTGTTTGACAGGAGATGAGAGTTGGGCTGTGCCTGCATGAGGGTCTCCCAGCTTCACCAGCCAAGACCTTAGCAAATAAGGCTGTATGAAGTTGTTTTAACTGTTTTTGTTGGTTTTAGAGTTAAGTCTTGCTTGAAGTCGCAGTGATGTATAAATCAAGGCTGTCCTGACATCCCTGACTGTACTGACAATGGGATTGCATTGATGCTGGTACCCTTGCTGATGGGCAACAACCACAAACCAGGCTTTCCATCTGTACCTTCCTCCCCTTCTTAGTGGAGCAGAAGGGTTTTACATCCATTTATTGCTCTGGCTCACACATTTCCATTAGAGTGAGGAGGACTGGGGGAGGCACACTGTTTTGGTTCACCTTTCTGCAGCAGTGGAAATTGATAAGGTTCATATGCATACAAAAGACTGAATGGAGAGGCAGGAGGGTGAACGGGGTCGTACACCCAGATGGATTTTTTAATTCCGGGGGAAAATAACACCACGCTCTCAAGTGATAACTGAGCCTTTCTTCCCAACTCGGACCAAAATATGATTTTTCATCTGTGCATTGGAGGAGAGGAAAATTATACAGAATTTCATTCTGCAGAATAATAAGGCTTCATGCTGAATAAAGCTCCCATAAGCCAGTGTAATTACTGAAGGGCAGGAAATACACTTTCAGTTTATATCTAATCACAATGCCATATTGTGTGCTGTGAAAAGGACTTCTGGAGGCCAGAGTGTTGCTGGAATGTGAGCAGGCCCTGAAGACTTTCTTCTTGGCAGGACTTTTTTGGCTGTGAAAAAAGGGAGAGGACTCACTGAAGTCACTTAAGAGGGCACCAAAATGTTGCTGGAGAAGGAGCTTAGAAAGCCTTCATTTTGAGCTTCAGATTGATCACAGGCAGCTCTTTGACCTCAGTTTGGGATGTAGATGTTGTGGTCTGGGGAAACCTATAGCAAGCACAAAGGAACGTGTGTGGTTTGGGGCTGGACACTGCTGCTCCATCCTGGTGGAACAGCCCATGAGTCATGGCCTGGCTTCTTTGACTTCACAGACCTTGTTCCAGGTCTAGCATTGTTCTTCCCATGTCCTTACTGGGCTTTTCTTCAGGCTCCCTGAAGAGGCTATGACTCCTTCCTTGCCTCCATGCTTGTAAGTGGAGATGTTGCAGAACAAGGCTCACCATTCTCCACACTGGGGAAACTGGTTAAAACTGGTCAAAGTAGCATAGGAAAGGCCTTTTAAGGTTTTGAACTGGCTTCGGAGATACCAAAAGGAATGTGTGCATTGGGAGAAAAAGCATTGAAAAAGGTCAGAAGGGAAGACTCTTTATTTTCCCTTCTCCACAATTTCCCTGCCTTGATACTAGAAATAAACTTGTAATTTCCAAAATACACTGATTCATGCTAGGTACATTTACACTGATGCCAACAGTGTCTTTTAGTCCTTCTGTTTGCCTCTAAGGAAAGCCAGTTCAAAAATCTGTCTGTTAAACAAACCAAGAGCTGCTGAGATCTTCTCTGTTCCTCTGCCTGTTTTTCCACACCTTCTCTGTGGTTTGGACAATCACCCATGTGAAATCTTGCTTTTGTTCATATAGGACACCCCTGCAGTGTCACTGGTCTGAACTGTGAGTGCTTCAGTTGACAGAGGATAGGAATGTTGCTTTTTCACAGTACATCTCAGTGGTGGCTCATAGACATCCTCTGGTTAACTTACACACTCACATCTTTCTGCTCCTCTCTCATTTCTAACTGATGAGCTCCCAGTTTAGAGCAGAATTTCTTGTTAATCCCCAAGTGCATGACCTTGCATTTAGTAGTCTTAAATTTCATCCCATTTCCTTTACTCTCGTCTCCAAGATTATGCAGTTCTCCATGTATGGTATTGTGATCCTCCTTTACTTTGCTGACGGCTCCTAAATTTATGAGGGCTAGAAAACTGGCAGGAAATTTAAGGCCAAGTCTGGCTGCCAGTTTGCCTCAGAGGAGAAGGGAGACTGGGGGTGAGATCCCCCAGCTACACTCAGGTGATGATGTGATGCAGAAGGCAGCAAGGGAAGGAGCAACCATCTACCTGACCCTGCAGTCATGCCCTTCCTTAAAAATCACCCAGCACAGGATCTGTCAGAGGGAGAAAAGGTTTCTCTGATCAGAGAAAGATCATTGTATCACTCTTCAAGCAAGAGATTGTTGTGTTGGTTCACTCGGTGGTCAGACATGAGTTACCAATAGCCCAATGACACGCATGGGAGCTGAGATGGGAGGCTGGCAGGCTGCTCAGGTGGTTGGCTGTTGTTGCTGCTCCATCCAGACCAAGTCATGCACAGGGACTGGACAGGAGAAGCCCGTGATGTTTTTCTTTCAATGGCTTTGTGGTGTAAAGCAATAGCTCCTTTACAAAATGATCGACCCTCTGCTTGGAAGGTGGCTGCACTGCATCTACTGTTGCCAGATATTGGCTAGGCAAGTGCACCAGGTTTCCTATGTCACAAGTCCCCAGGACTCCAAAAAGAAAAAAAAAAAAAAAAAAAAAAAAAAGGTTGGAAATTCTGTTGATTTATGAAGCCATCCAAAATGTTTTGGATGTGTTAACTCACATCCAAAGTTAAATAAGAGTCCAGGAAGAAGCCAGAGACATTGGTGGGGCGACAACTGGGTGGGCACGTGGATCTCTGCCCCACCTCCTGCCTGCCTGACTGTCTAAAGCTGAGGGTTATTTTCTTCTCTGTGTATGCCAAAAGGCTTGTGCACCACCACGTCTGAAAGAAATCTTGCTTCACACATGCAGACATAATATTTCTGGTTAAATGAGAGCTGTCAGGGAAAACTATGGGACATTTCTGCTCAAATTCCTCGGTGATGGGAAACCTCCCAGTCCAAGGGCTCAGGCAGCGGCACCCCCTCGGAGACCCCATTTGCCTCTGCAAAATCCCCTGTCTGCATGGAGTTAGCCTCTAACCTCTCTCCATTTCAGTCGGGAGTGCAACTGTTTGGCACTAAGCAGTTAGCCGAGGGGATTCAGCCCTCCCAATCAGCACAGCTAAAGCATGAAATGAGGACAGTGAACAAGAGAGAGAGCAGGAGAGACCATGCTCTGCTCCTCCCGCCCCGCCAAAAAACGAAAAAAAAATAAAAATAAAAATAAAAAGGAAGAAAGCAGAGCTTTTGCATTATGATGTGTTCTGTCCAGGCTGCAAATGCTCTATTTTTATATACCTCCCCATCTCCCCCCAGCCCCGTTCCCTCCGCCTCTGCCCGTGCAGGCAAAGTTCTTGAATCAGCAGATTCTGAGCTCGGGAGCGGTAAAGAGCTATTGAGGGACGGACTCTGATAGCATTACAACCATACATGGAGCCATTTTCTGTGGCGAATCGCTGAGTTCTACCTGGTTATCTCCTGCCTTGCACATCACTTCCGAATGACATGCTCTCAGTCTGGGCAAAAATGAGAGTTTTTTTTTTAAGAGCTGGGATTTCAATAATATGTGACGAAAGGATGAGATTACTTTCTGAGGTGGGAGAAGACGAGAGAGGGGGAGAGAGGGAAAGGAGATGAAGAGGAAGTTCTTGGGCCTTTATGGAGTTTCTTAGCAAGGCTTCTTTCATGGTGTTAAAGGCAGAGCAGTTGGCTTTTTTTGGGTGGCACCTTGCCCATTCCCCAAGTGAAGGGAGCTCTATGTCAGGTATTGCTCTGCAGGTGAGCCCTTTTCGTGGCTGGCTGCTGGGAGCTACCTGCTTCACAAACACCACCAGCCTCGGCCTCCTGTGCACTGGTGAGGAGAATAAATGGGTCATTCTCCATCTGCGATCTTCATTTTGGTGCTGCCAGGATGAGTTGCTCAGGTACCTGGTTTTACACATGCACCTTTGCAATGGCTGGGAACATGGAGCTGCTCTGCCTTCCAGTGCCTGGGTTTTAAGTCAACGTGAGGTGAGCAGGATCCAAGAGGTGCATACAAAATCCATTAAAAGAAGAGGCTGCCTGCCTGGCTAGATGTGAATGGCACTGGAAGCGCAAGCTGCAGATGCAGCTCTGAGGGATGGGTGAGCCACAGCTGAAGTCTTAGAGATGGATTTCCTCTTGGGGAAGTCTCAGCGTGTTTGGAGGCTCACCTAGTGTTTTTTTTTTCCAAGGTCCCAAGTTAGCCAAAACTCATCTGGAAACGGAGGAGGGGTGCAGACAGCAGGGAGAGGCTCCCGGGCAGATGGGTGGATGCATGGGCTGTGAACAGGCTGGCGGTGGGGCCAAGGGTGCAGCAAGGAGAGGTTTTCATGGTGTGAAATATTCCCCTGCTTAGTAGAGACAAACTCATTCCGAAGTGATAATCTCTTTTCTGCCTTCAGATAATTCTTGTGCCTATATTCTCCAGCTCAGGTGCTTATCTGCTTCCTTTCCCATCGTTGCTGGATGCGTCACTGTGTTTATCTTTCCTGCAGCCCTCTGAGGCAGGCAGTGCTCTTATCCCCCAGGTACCGCAGAGAAACCAAGGGACAGGACAGGGAGCTGACAGGACTTTGCCATGGCCACACACGAAACCAGCTGTAGACTGGAAATGACCCCAGGGTACACACTAATGTCTAAAACCTTTGTTTCAGTGCTCAGATGGGGGATGAGGAGGAAAAGAAACTCCACCTCCATAAAAAAGTCAAGGTCAGAGTGTGTGGGTCTACCATGTCCCCATCTCCTCTTCTGCTCCCAGAGGAAGTCAGCTCAAGTTCAGCAAAAGCTTAGGGATAAACTGAAAGCAGGGACAGAAGTGAATTTGTAGATGAAGGCTCCATCCCTTTGGAGGAGCCACTGTGTTTTTTGGCACTTGGGCAGGATTTAGGGCAAACCCCATCTAAAAATGGAGCTGTTTGTTTGTGGGGGACATTGGTGGAGAAAAGGGAAGCAACTCGTGCCCAGCAGAGGCTGGAGAAGTCCATGAGCTCTGGTGACCAAGACCAAGTCTTCATGGCAATGCACATAGGCAGCATGCGAGAAGGGGTGCAAGAGCTCCATGCAGCCTACACCGCAGCAATGAGTAGGATGCCAGCCCTGGAGCTAAATAACTCTAAATTTTGTGGATAAACCTGAACGCACTGCTTTTTCATCCTGCTGGCCGAGCAGAAGAGACTAGGGTTGTAATTCCTCTGTAGGGACACAAAGCTCCATCCCACCCTGTCCCCCAAGCAGAGCGGCACAGTCCCCCTCCTGACAAGACACTGCTCAACCACGGAGCCCCCTGCTCCTCACCCTCCCACTCCTTCACAAGCCCTGAGGACACACAGCAGCAGGGGAGGTGCTGACACCACTGCTCCCCAGAGCCTGATGCCATCTCCTGCTCATCACAGCGAGCTGCCGGCCGTCTGTGTCAGGGAACCATCTGACAACGCGCGCTGGATGAAATTTTGCTGGCTTCTGTCTTTAGATAAGGGCGCTATCACTGACTCGACATATTTTATGTATAACGCACCCGATGCGAAAAGCATTCAAGCATCAGGCTTGTTTAAATGTATTTGATGGTATCTGGAAAACCAGTTAACACTTCTCAGCTGGACACGGGACGCTGCCTATGGCGAATTGCTCTGGGAGGGGCCACCACAGCCTGTCCTCCGTGCTCCAGGGAGGGAGAAGGGTGGCAGCTGAAAACGTCTCCTTCAGAAGGCCATGGTGAAGTCTGGGGTAGTTTAGCTCTCCCAGGAGACCACAGGAGGGGCTGGTGGTGGGACAAATAGTCAGAGAAGACTCCTTGCACTGCCACAGCTTGAGAGGGGCCATTATGAGGATGTGCTGGTATTTATCAGTTGTCTCCAAATGTCTTATGGGAACCTGAGGCCACTACACCTCTGCCAGCACCAGCTTCATGCCTGTATGGTGTTTCTGCAGCCCCAAGGCTTGGTATCACCCACACTCATCCCTGCTTTCAGGGAAGAAAAGCCTCCAAGTACAGTATTATCGTGCTGTATGGGGTTTCTGCCTGGTCTTGACCTCACTTTCCCCTACCTGGGAAGAAAGTGATCATTCAGATAAACATTTTCCAGAAAATTAAAATGCCATCATTTTTTCAACACTTTTTTTTAAAAAAAAGCTGGATTTTACAGGAGCATATGAAAGGCAGATAGAGGCAAATCACTCCTAAGGCTTTCTTTCTATTTAGAAAACAGTTCTTTATCTTGAATTTATGATCCTTGATCCAAGTTCATGTGCTATAAGGAAATAGAGAGTTTGGGTTTGCTGTGCTAAAGAAAATATTACAGACCCTTACTTATGAACCATTGGAAATTTTCAGGTTTAGGATAGGTAAACCTGGGGAGAAGAGAGAAATAAAGGAAAACATTGCTCTGTCCCTTACTTCACATCAGTCCAACCTCAGCTCATCACCCAAAAAAAAGAGGTGGAGTTTGCACTCAAATCCTCCATTACACATACATCAAAGAGGGGACTTTGCGCTTGTCCCAACTGAGGTAGAGGTTCACAGGTTACTATTAATTATGAGGCTGGAAAATGAGAATGACCTCAGCTGTCTTTTACTTGAAAACACTTTGCTGCTTTTTGTAGTGATAAGGGAAAATATCATACAAACAGGGCCTCTGCTTGCCCTGTAGAGGCAAAAGCCCCAATACTGATCAATTCAATACTGATCTATTTATATTTGTGGTCCAGCTAATGCTTGTGGAATGTTTAGGCTTATTGGTACTCTGTCATAGCACACTCATACTGAGAGGAGGTAACGGTGATCCAGGCCCTTGCCCAGCTCAGCAGAAGAGAGCAGTACAAGGAGGTACAATTACAGCACATGGTCAACATCATGTTCTTCTTGTGCAGTGGCGAAAGCAGTGGAAAACTCATTTTCATCACTGCTATGCGTGCAGAGACAGGGCTGAGATTTGAAATACCTTGAGAGGGATTTGTCTGCTGGAATTTACAGATACCTGCTGCAGATGGCCCCGCTTGATGATTCAGCTGAGGATCCCCTTAGAAGTGATGAAGAGAAGCAAGCTTCCAGACTCCCTCAGATGCTTTACCAGCGAGGAGATGAACACTGCTCTTCGCCTCCTCTTCTTCTGGTGACCACAGAATGGGATCAGGCAGCTCAAAGCCAGAAAAACTTGCCCACAACTTGGCCACCACCTATGAAGAAATCCCACTGCCCCTTCCCAAGGCCGTTGCTAGCTGTGCTGGGGACTGAAGCAAAGCACTTTCCTTATTCATGACCCCTGCGTCTCCACCTGTGACGTGGGGCCCACAGTTTGGAAAAACACTTAAAAATCTGCAGGTGAGATTCAACAACTGCTGGGATGGGATGCAAGAGGAGGAGGAGGTGAGGAAGAGTGTGCATGTGTGCATGGTGAGGTTGGTGGTAAAGGATCCGTTTGTAGCCACCAGCAGTTCTCTGTGCTTTTATCCCAGGCAAAGATTGCATTTTTAACTCCCAGGGGTCTTTGCTTCCTCAGAACCTTTTCAGACTGAGCCACTGTAGCACTGCAGACAGTTTTGGGTGTCCTTCTTTTTTTTTTTTTTTTTTTTTTTTTTTTTCCTTGACAGTATTAAATTTACCCCAGCGAGCCATAAATCAGTGGTTTATCAGAGAATAAATCATATCTATAATAAGGGACCACTTCTTTTTAATTGGACAATGCATTAAATTAAACAGATATACTTCCTCAAAGAATACAAAAATGTGTCAGCTAGCCTTCTTTAATGAATTTTAATTTTAAACCACCTTTTCTTTGAGAGAAAAGCTATTTTTCCCCTCTCTCCAGTAATATTATATTCTAACTCAAGGATTTGCTGAGTTTTATGGGCTATTGTATTCACACCACTTTATCTTTCATTCCTACAGCGATGTAGCATCCTCTCCTCCGGGTTCAAATTGGTTTGTGTTGAGACGAGTCTTTTAGTAAACGAATTTGTGTGCGTGTGAGATGTCCATGCATTTGCACACACATGAGTGTGCATATGTGTGCAGGTACAAATGGAAAAGGCACGTCCCCACCTCCAATTACAGGACCCAGCCCACCCTAACTAAGTGCTATGTATAAGAACTGCTTATACCTTCTGGCTCCGGCAGCGATAAGCTTTTTCACCCAGAACAGCAACTAAACAGAGCAAAGATATGCTGGCAAAACTTGTCGTAGAACTGCTGAGACTAGGAATTATGCAAACATGGGAAGGCTGTATCCAAAGCCTTTCTGCAAATAGCCCGTGCCAGGTCACAATTCTGTTCACAAAATCTTTTATTCATTTACCTGTGGGTAGCTGGCTGCATCAGATTTTACCCGTGAGAGCATCACCACAAAAGAGCCAGCACCCCTAACATCTGCCTGCATACTGGGGAAAGCCTCGGGAGTGCTCTCCTGGCTGACTTTTACATAATTTGGATAATGTTGACACTAAGTACCGAGTGGGGGAGTGAATTCCTTCGGAAGAGGAAGGGGACCTGTTTTTTTGTTGTTTTTTTTTTTTTTTTTTTGTGAGCACAAATGGACCATCTGATCTGGAAATGAAGCAACGTGATGCATTGAAGGACATGGCACAAAGTACAGCAAAAGCCCGTGGCAGTTTTTTGGATGGACCAAATGGCCCTCTGCATCTGCCACCTCTCCTCTGACTGCACAGGTCACCTAGGGAGGTGGCCCAGGGTGGGCATGTGGCCACGTCCAGGTGTGGATGAGGGGGGATGAGTGCTGCCCTCCACACCTGGGTTTTAGAGCTCAGAAACAGGCTCAGAGACTAGATGGGAGTGAGACAGAGGGTGCACAGCAATCTGAATCTCTCTGCTCTGCTTCACTGCTTCCCCACCTCTGTCCCTGTAAAACAGAGATGACATTCTTTCTCATTCAGATCACAAACTCTTTGGGACAATGACAAGTGACTGAAAATTGGGATTCTGGTTCTTTGGGAAATCCTGAGATTTTCAATATTTTATCTTTTTTTGCTGAGCAGGTGCTTTGTCACCAGCTCTTGGCTGTGGGATCTCTTGCCTCACGATGTTTTGCTGCAGGTAGGGATGAGGTCCTGATGCCTAACGGGGGGTTGCAAGTCTGGTTAGGAGGATAGCAAACAGGGAAGAATAGGGTTACCAAGAACAAACCGCAGGTCTTCCATAAGGTATTTAAGACAAAATTTGATGCCTTCCACAAAAAAAAAAAAAAAAAAAAAAAAAAAAAAAAAAAACCCCCCATCCCACCAGCGTTGGCTGCCCACCCTCAGCCCCACCAGTGTCTTGCAGCATCGTGGCCCCACTGTTTCTCTCTCTCATAAAATAGACAGGTTCTGGGATAATTTTCTTCTGTGCTGTTAGCTAAAATCCTTATGAATTGGAATCTTTTCTATTATTTTCAGCCCAGTGCTTATATTTCCGACCAACGTCATGGGTACGATTTCCCTCCCCTGAGTGCCCAGCTGGGTCACTGTAGGTAATAATTGATTATTAGCTCTGGGCAGAGGCAGCATGCATTTGCAACCAGGCACAAGAAGATATTACAGAAATATAACATTATTTCAAATTTCCTGACCTTGGTGGGTTTGGAGTAGGTATCATTTTATTTTTTGTTTTGCTCGTTGAATTTCTGAGAAACTAAAGGCTTAGAAATGCAATGAAAATTTTTATCCTTGTCATCTTAATTCATATCCATTGTAATATGGCTGTTTCTTGGTGCTCTCACTTGTCTTGAAATTATTTGAAACCATAGCTTTTTATTCTTTTCAGCCTGTCTGTTAAATTCTGGAGCACTCAAATGAAAACACTTGCCCAGATCTATATTTTTCTTGTAAAATTACTAATTGTTCTACAATTTAAAAAATAAAATAGGGCTGCATGGTCATCATCGTATATAGTACATTAAGCCGTGAAGCTTAATATTGTATATAATACATGTTTATTCCAGCATAATTAGATTGGAAAATCTAGAAGACAGCTTTTCGGTTTTTGTTTTGTTTTCAACAAAAAGCTTCCAAATTATTAAAAAAAAAAAAATCCACTATAAACTGTCTGGGGAAATGTTTTGTTTAAATGCCTGTCAGCTAACAAGATTGGTCAGCTGAAATTAAAGTATTGCAAGGCATCTTCCCACAGCAGGGCCCTGCCATCTCTTCCCACAACTGCTATCTCTTGGTCCTGACATCTCCTTTTTGCTGGCAGCTTTGCATCAACAATTGCACCTTTAAAACAATGAGGGAAGGAGAAAATTCTCTGCAGATGAGATTTGATCATCCTATGTGGCATCAAGGAGGCGGGAGATAGAGCTCAGGACAACATGCCACATCTCCCATCGGTTCAGCAGAGATTTGTCACCTCTGGCAGGCTGAATGGCAATTTTGCATCTGTGTTTGCCTGGCAAGGACCCACAGAAGAGCGAGATGAGGGAAATGCCATGCAAATCTGGATGCTGTCTTAACTTGAGTATAATAACAGTGATATAGCACGGCAGGGATGGCAGTAGGTAAGGAGTGGTATGCCATCTAGTGTGCACTGCATGGTTAATAAAGCAGTTATTTGCTGCTTGGTTTAAGACATTCTGCTCTGTGTGGTTTAAAGAGGCTGCCTGCAGGTTTTTCACGGCACCTGATGTTTCAGTAACTATCCCGGGCTGGGCACAGCAGGCTGGCTGCCTGTTGTACATCTGGAGGCCTGGCATGAGAGCACTGGAGCTGCACGGGGGAGCCACGAAGGCTGGTGTCCGTGCAGGATTTGGTCCATCTGCAACGGAGAAATTAGGGCAAACTGATGCTGAACGTTCAGCTTCTTCCCTGTGGCAAAGCCTGTCATGAGTTCCATCTCCTCCAGCTGCCCCTCAAGCTGGGCAGACCCCAGCAGCACCACCAGGTCCTCTGTGGAAGATGCCCATGGGCACAACACCTTTTGGTGCACCAAGTCCCTCTAGACCTTCAGGGGGGTGTGGAGGGGTGGGAAGACCACCCCAGGGCCTGCAGACAGGCAAGTAACCTCATCCTTCTGCCACAGGCTGGCTTTTGGTGTCCCCAAGCCGGTGGGGAGCAGGAGGGACAGTGCCTCCTGGGGGAGGCCCGGAGGGGAGGCCGGGACAGGAGAGGCTCTCCTGGCACGTGGCCAGGCATGATGCGTGCTTGGATCTTATTTAAATCAGTCGGGCGAGAGGACAGTTCAGAGCTCTGGATTAATTCCACTTTCCCTCTCTCTCTCTCTCTTTTTTTTTTTTTTTTATTAGAAAAATAAAAGAGACTTTGAAATATTAAGAGAGAGTGGGATTAGAGCCCTCTCCTGCTACCCCAGTCTTTCCTCCCCTATTAATTTCCACTTGATTAGAATTCTTTTTGAAGTATTTAAATATGGACAATAGGAAAAAGGGAGGGTGAAGTTATTGAATATCAGTTAAACTGTATTAATATAAGCTCAGTTCCAGCTTTTATATAGATACTTCATATATATGTATAGTTTCCACTAGGAATAAAGTAGATCTATCCCTCCTCCCCTACCTAAAGTAATTATGATTAAAAAAAAAAAAAAAAAAAAAAAAAAACCTATAATGAAACTCTTAAACTTTAATAGCCCATTTATAAATCCCCAGCTTAAAATTTAAATGCTTTAAAAAAAGTTTTAGAACTGTAGAAATTTGATTTTTTTCCCCCTTTTTTCCTCTCTTTCTTTTACATAAGAGACACTTTTATATGGTGAAACTTTTGAAGCAGCGTTTCAGGAAAGGCCAGCCCTGGCCTCAGTGGAAATCGGGGTGCTTAGGGGCCAGCGAGGAGGTTCTAGGGTTCTCTGCTGGGTGGGGAGTGGTGGGACTCACCCCCGATGGCTCTGGAGAATTGCTGGAGAACAACTCCTCTCCATCGCCAGCACCCCGAGGCTTTGCCATCACACTGGGTGTGATACAAAGTTTTAGTGAAGGGTAAGTCCACAGCAGTGGTGGGATTGCTCATGGAGGCCCTTGTCATGGCCATTTTGCACCCCCTGGTCACCTGCTGGGAGCCAACTGCTCTTTGGTCTCTTATTTATGAATCAGTGCTTTTATAAACCAGATTTAGATATCTCCATCCAGATTCATAAATCCTCTCAGCTAACCTAAGAACTGCGGTTTGATTTACAAACCATGACTTTTCGCATCAGATTTAACTCCCAGACTGACTTCTGAAGCATTCGATTGGCTTAGAAGTCAGGAAATAGACTTACAAATCCTAACACAGATTTACAAATCCTAAAACATAATCACAAGTCATGCCAATAAGTTCTAAGCCAAAAAAAAGTGTTAATGTACAAATCTTTTCTTTGCATTAGAAATACAAGAGAATGATTTATAGCGCAGGACTCTGAGGTCCTATCACCTTTCTGATCGGCTGTATAGATCCAGCTCTAACGTTTAAATGCAAAACTCAGATCTATAAATCTCTATTGGCTTTTCTGCTTCTGGCCCAGCCTGACTTGTGGCTGGGCTGTGGGACACAACACAAACCCACCATGATCACCAGCTCCTCCAGCCAAGAGATGAGCACAGGAAGACTGCTGCTGCTACCCGTGAGAGCACACCACCAACCAGGCAAGGAAGAGGGACACGACTGCAAAAGCTGCAGTGAAAATCTTTGTAAAGTCAAGATGTTAAACAAGATGCAGGTGGTTACCCAAGGAAAGGATATTTTAGGAATGTGCATTTCCCTCTCTGATGAGTTGTGGCACCTCAGAAGGTCTGTGATTCACATCTTTCCTTTCCATGCTGCAGCACTTCTCTATCCCACCCTCAGGAATGGGCTCAGCACTAAGGGAATCACAGCTCACCTTGCTGCCTGACTTGTATTGGCCCTGCTTGAGGGGGAAAGAAAAGACATTTTATTTCTGCTTGTGAAGAAAGTGTTATCTAGCATCTTTAAAATGTCCTGTCATTTCTCTGAGGTGGTGGCACTCTGTACCATCAAATCAACACCCTGTAATCCAGCTAAGTTTCCCTTGCAAATTACTGTTAATACTGTAAGCTTTCATCTTTCCTAATGTTCTGGAGAGATTTGGAGGAAAAAACTTGTCCACAATGTCTAGTGTAAAAATGTGCAAAAGAACCTTCATAATTCAACCATTTCTTTTTATTCTTTCTTTCTCTTTTTTCTTATTTATTTATTTTTTAACTCTTTGGTCTTCCAGATATACATTGTAAAGCAATGTCTGTCACTAGTTTATTTTCCTCTTTGCAATCACCTTTAAAGGAAAAAGCAGCAAGACTTTTCTACCAGGTGTAAACACGAGGAATAAAAGGCCAGATAACAATGAAGATTTCATGGAAACTCACAGATATGGGCAACCTAAGTGTAAGGCCCGCAATTAAATGACAGGCAGCTATTTTCAGATGACATTTTGTAAACAGAAAGATGAAAAATGCATCTAGAGAGTCAATTTGGGGCAAGAAAGTGAGGATCTAGAGGAGGTCAGTGGAAGAGGCCAACATCACCAGAAAGCTTGGTCTTGCGTATTAGAAAAAAAAACAACAAACAGTTTAAGGAATAAAACCCCTCCACCTCTCAATGCCCTGAGGCGGATCTTCAGTAAAGACAGGGCTTAATTTGAAAGTGGATTTTCATCTCTTCTGCCACTTCTTGTGCTGTCCATGCAATGAGCTCAGGCTGTTTTACGGATGCTGGTGGGACTTGGACTTGGCAATGCCAAGAACCTTCTCACCCCCCCCCCCCCCCCTTCGAACTAGGCTTTGCATGTTTTGCTCTCATTCCATTCCTGGCATAAAATAAATAATGGCTCTTTTCCTAATTAAGAAGCACTTGGCACTTATGTTGCCCTGGCCTAAACCTTGCCCAGATGCAAGGAGAAAGAGTCCATCCCTTGGGGTCTGATTTCCTTCTTCACACCAAGATGCCCAGGAAAATGCCATTTCCATTCCCCAACACCCCCCAGAGAGATCTGTCTAATATTATTATGCTTCCTCCACCCACCTCTTCCACCATGCGCCCTCAGGAGCTAATAATAATATTGCAAACCCCGTAATAAATATTGTGATCACTGCCTAACAGGCAGTCGAAAAAGGCTGAGGATAAATAAAAAAAAAAAAAAAAAAAAATCCATTTATCTATGAGCGTGTGTGTGTGCACGAGAGAGGGAGAGAGAAAAGAGTTAGCTATTAAAGATCCTGCATAGCCACAGGCAAATTCAAACATCGTAGTCTCCTTGCCGAGACCTTTTTTTTTTAAAGCAGAGATTACTCTGGCGGTTCAAGGTGCTATCGAGCTCTAACCAGGGACAATTACAAGGCTCCAGTTGGAGCGTCTGAGACGATGCTTACGTCTGATAAGGTTGAAGGGGAATAATGGAAGTAGGGAAGTGATAATGGACTGCTGAATGGGTGGGTTGAGGTATCATTGCCATAGAGCCTGGAGACAGAAGCAGCTGCTGATGCAGAGAGGGTTTTTTTTTCTTTTTTTTTTTTTTTTTCCTTTTTTCACCATTTTGTTTCTATTTTCCCTGCATAAGAAGAAAAAATATCTCTGAACATACACTCCAGAATGATTTTTTTTCTCCTAGCTCCAAGCAACACTGGTAATAGCACTCACCAACAAGTTTTAAGCCAAGAGAGCATTCATAAAACAGGCCTGCATGCCTTGTCTCTCACATCACTCCATTCAAGAGGTTCAAAGAGCATTTTGCTGTTCTCTGCCCATCAGCACGTTACTGACACCAGGCAGGACCCCATGGCTGCTCTCAGGTCACCCAGGGAACAACCAGACCCTGTGGTGGGCTAAGCCAGGGGTGTCCACCCTGGGGCATGGCAGGGAAAGGATAAATCTTTGCTTTCAGGTCCTGGGGTCCTTCACCTGTCACTGGTCCTCCACGGTGTATGGTGGTCTGGGATCCAGAAAGCTGTCTGGCTTGCTCTTCTCCATCATTCACATGGAGAGCAACCAACCAACAAAGCTGGTCATCAGCGAGGCACAAACCCTAGCATGGAGCTGCCTCTCACAGCCCAAAGGAGCCCTCCCTTCTGCTCCCTTCCTGGCCCATTCTCACCAACTTGTGGGCCATGACTTGGTCTTGATAAAACTAGTATTGCTGGCAGACCACAGAAAGCACCGACGAAGCTGCCTTCGCTATATTTTTGCTGATATTTATCTTCCTGAGCCAGATTCTAGCTGATAATGACTTTGGTGCATTTGAATATCCAATAAACAAACAAAGCCTATTGTTCTTCTCCTTTGATTATGAGACTCTCTTCTCTTTGGCAGATCCTTTTATGTTTGTCTTCCCTTTTTGGAAGTATTAAATTAGAGCAGGATTTGATCTTTCTTCTTTTATCAAGGCAAGACAGAGATGCCTTTATCTTTTCCTCTGTACATCTGAAGGCCAGCAAGATGCCACAGCCAGGGCCACAAGAAATCTGTTTTTCTGGGGGCAGAAAGGGATTTCTGGAGTAAAAATAACAACAAAAACACAAACAAAGCCTTTCCAGCACTGGAGGTCAAAACACCCCTCTGACATACACAGATATGGGGGTACTTGTGTACAGAGAAAGCACACAAAAAAGAACTTTTGCTTGGCCCAAGAAAAAAATATTTTCCATTTCCTGAGAGCTGGGCGAATCCAGGCTGCTGAGGTGGAAGGTCTCCAGACAGCATCCAAGGGAGGATTTGGAAGGGTGGGGAGTGAGTGACAAAGCCAGGCTGCCATTCACAGCCAAGTCCTGACCAAAACTTGCAGAGAGGTGGTGCCAGGCACATATCAAACCCCAAACCATGTCACTTGCTTTAAAGAGATGAGAGCATTTAAATAGCGCTGCTTTGGGGTGGGATTTATCTCACCTGCTTATGAATACTGAGAGTGTCAATAGCTGAGCTGGAGGGGTCCAAGCTCAGCCCAGGGAGACAAACATGCCTTCATGGGGTACAACTCATCCAGCTCCTTCTGAAGGCCAGCCTTGAGGTGGAGTGGACTGTGACCAGAAATCCACATTTCTCCCCCTAGACTCTAGCACGAACCTGAACAAAGATTTCGGATGTAAACAAGCTCACCTCTACATGCAGTGAGATAACCCCACATTTGAAATATAATTGACTTGCCTCCTAGGCTTTAAACCAGTAGGGATTTAGGTTTTCAGTCAGGTCTTCTCAGATGGTGCTGACTCTGGTGTATTCACAGGAGCGTGCATTCCTGCACACAGAGCCACCGCCAGCCCTGCTCCCTGCTGGTTTCCTTTCCCAGGCTTTTGGGGGGACACTGAGATTGCTGAGAGCTGGGTCTTGCAGGTGGGTCCGAGAGTAGGATGGCACTGAGGGGAGCTGGAAAGATGGTAGAGGAGTGTGAAGTGCACCCAGGGAAGACCAGGCACCCATGGCATATCTCTACAGAGGGCACATAGAAAGGACAATGTGCTAAGACAGTTTTCATTTCTTAACTTTAAAAAAAAAAAAAAAAAAAAAAAAAAAAAAGTGGCGAAAGCTGATGTCATCTGCAACAGTTGAAGACTTTTGGTGTTTCCTTCCTTAGTACTTCAATTTACTCTTCCTCCATGCTACGTTTCCCACCTTGAGCCCTTGGGTGGGCTGAGAGCGCAGAAGTCAATGATTTAAAGAGCCACAAATTTCTGTGTGAGCTTCCCACAAGCCTTCCTGCTCTTCTCTGGCAAATGTCTTTTCAGAGAAACAGACAAGAGAAAAGAGAAGGAAATAGATGGGGAAATGCCTTTGTTCTCCCTGCCATTGTTGTGGACTAAAATAAAGAAGCTGCTGTGTGATGCCAGGAGAAAGGAGATTATATCTGTCCAGGTTATACCCTGGCTACTGAATCCAAATGCATTTCAACCAGAGATTAGTTGCTCTTTTTTTTTTTTTTTTTTTATAAAAAAAAAAAAAAAAAAAAAAAGTTGATTTTCTTTCCAGCTCTTGGAAGTGAATCTATTTGGTGTCAGGCTGAAAGAAGACAGCGTGTAAGTAACTGAGAAAGTGTTTACTCAGTGAATTAGTTCAGCTTTCATTGTGCTCAGAGGATTACGGCCTCAGCAGTGGATGAGCTCCATTTCAGGCTGGAGTGGCTCACTTAGCTACCTCCAGGGCAGGACTAATTATCATAGGACTTAGGCCATTAAAGGGCTTTAACTACCAGTGCTCTCTCCCAGGTCTGGATTAACTGTTTGCCTAGAGCAAACTGCCTAGATAACCATTCAGCCTAATGGTCTGCTTTGATTTCTCTGCCCCCACTGCCCACCCCTTTCGCCTTTAAACTTTACATTGTTGGCAGATTTGGAACAATAGCTAAGAATATTAATATTGCTGCTGCAAAATGTCACAGGGCTTTTGTTACAGTTTTTATTTAGCTTCCCTCTTTTGGTTTATCTTTGCTAGGGCAGTGTTACGAAGTGCATGGCAGAGGGCCTTCACCTGACTCAGGTGGATTAAGAGGGGCTGCTCAAAAGGCACGACCCCCAAGAGAAAACACCAAAATGCCCACAGAGCCTGGCTCTGTCTTACTCTGTTGACTACGTGACAGTAATTGAGGCAGAAGGTACTCTGCATAGAAAGAGCAAAACACGACTGTGCCCTGAGGGGCTAAATAGTCAAGATGAGAAAGAGCAGACCCTGCTTCACAGAAGATCTGGGGTGCAGCAGGTTTAAATGGTTTGCCCAAGGTAAATGATGGAGACTGTGGGAGAGGCTGGTCTGCTCCTTATCATTTAAAACAGGTTTGAAAAACTATCTAGTGATTGACACCATCTTTTCTGGGATGTCAGCACATCAGGCTGGAAGGGTGTGAGTGAAGGAGGTATATGACTCATGACGGCAAAACCAGATGCAGCCTTGCTGTAATCTTCTGCCCTGCCACATCTGTGTCCCCACAGCACAGTGCTTAGGGCACCAGGGTCCCAGTCCACGGACAGGGCTTTTGGAAAGTGGAAATGTTGGCAGTGAAATCACACCTCTTCCTTTCCAGAGTAACATCCTTAAGACAGTTTTTCCTCTCCTCCTTCCCCTACACAGGGAAGGAAATACCATTTAATGCCAATCCCTATGAGTACGCATGGCCCTGTACAGCAACCAGTTACATGCACAGATGACTTTATTCGTGTGAGTAACTCAGGTGTTTTGGGAAAAGTGTTTGTCCACTCAGCCCATAACATCCAAGGCAGCACAGATTAAAAGCTGAATCTGTATTCGTGCTCCTCCATGTATTTATGTCCCTGGCAAATACATAAATTAAAGAGAGATGTGTACAAAACAATACATAAAAAACAGGATGATTCTTTTGGCACTTCTCTTTCTGTTATTACTAAATCAGCTCGGAAACATGATGTGCACACAGCAGAAGACAGCCCTGACCCAACCACGCAATGGTTTCAGGTAGCAGCTTCCTATGTTCATGGCCTTCCCAAAGTCAGGCAGGTTACGCGTTTGTAAGGTTAAATGCGTGCTCAACAAAAACCAAGACAGATCTAAACCAAAGCCCAAAGAAGGATGCTTGGGCCAGCAACAGAGCACAGCCTGCACAGACTAAACCAGTTTAGATTATGTAAGTAAATACAAGTGCCTTCACCCAGGTCTTGCTGATGACATGACCTTGAACCCTGCCAAAGCCCAGGGAGCAGCTCTGCCATGTGCCTGTCCTGGAACCCAAGCCTTCAATGGGGCTCCTTCTCGCCTCCTTGCTTCTGCCTTGCTGGGAGCATGCTGTGTTGGATGGCAGCTCCTGTCCAGCAAAGGGTTTTTCTTCCTCCTCTGACACTTTTCCCCATCCCTTTGTTCATAATCTTTACTGGCTAACTCGATTATGCATTTTATAGCCCAGCTGACAGCTTTCACAGTGTTTTTTCAGAGCTCTGAAGTCTCTTGCAGGTGGTTGAAACATGCCAAAATTGTGTTCCGCTGCTTCGTCTATATGGAAATTGTCTAATTTCTGCCTTCCTCTGATCTCTTACTCTGAGGATAATGGGGTTTAGTACTTTCTCTTCTTGCCCCTGCTGCAGGTGTGAACTAGAATACAAGACAAACTGCTTGCTGGAGTGCAAGTTATTTGTTGTTTGCAGATGAATAGAGGTAGTTTTCATTTCCTGTGATTCTGGGTATTAAATTCCTTCCCCTTGTCATTTACCCATTGCATGACATCTTCTGCTTTCAACTCATTCATTCCTCATTGCATCTGAAAGCCATCACACTGAAGTCCATCAAGAAAAACATAACTGAAGCAACTCAACGGAAAATAATAAAAATAAAAATAATAAAAAATAGGCAGGTGAATCAGCAAGCAGGTATTGTTGAAGAAAAGGCATTTCTCAGAGAAAAAGTAGAGCATCTGAGTATTTCCTTTCTCAGCACCAAGGATGCTCCAAGCATGTCTGAAATGTAATCTATCAAGACACCAGCAAAAACAAAAATCCCAACTGGAGTGATCTAGGAGTGAACGAATCTGCCCTGTCCTTGGCAAGAGAGCACCCAGACTGTGCCCTTGCAGAGGCAGTGCCCATCTCTTAGGGTGTTCCTGCTCAGCATCGTGAGACCCTGACTCGCTTTCTAGCAGGAAGGGTACCTGTGGTGAGACAAGAACCCCTGAGCTAAGGCCAGGTAGGGAAAGCACGTAGTGGTGCCTCCATGCTTTATTTATGAGGTGCATGTTTCCCACTTTCCAGTGAAACTGCAATTAACTTGTAAATGTATGCTACAAAATTAATTTTCCAGTAGCTGCTGTTCTTCTGTAGCTAAGAGGAATTAGGTCAATAAAACACCAATGTGAGCTCTGATATGACCCTCACGACAAGCTCTGTCAAGATACAAAAACCCATGAAACTAACGAGCCCAGCCCAGCTTGCACAGAAGGAGCCCAGGGACTAAGGGGTTGCAAGACCAGCAGAGATGCTCCATCCAAAGCACTCCCACTTTGCTCAGAACACTGCTGGTTTCCTGGAGCAAAACAATGTGGTAATGACTTTCATGTTACAGCTCAAGAATCTTGCTAAACTAAAGGTGGTGTCCACACTGGAATCTGTTACAATGGGATCCATTAAATCTGTGACAAGTCCCAGCATTGCAGCCAAAAGACTAGACCAGGTGCTGCTGGCTCTGATCGACTGGGACCATGAGCTCTTTGTGTTTCTACACACACTTCTCTGTGTTAGAGGATAATGAGCTTGCCACCACATCTCGGGAACAGGGGTGCTTCTTGGCTTCAAGTGGAGGAAGTTTATCCTGCAGATGGAGAAGACTTTAGTCTTGGTGGAAGGTAGCTGAACACATCATTGGTTCAGAGATGTTTTTTCCTGGAGGCTGGCTCTACAGGAGACAGCTGTTCTGAGAAACAAAGACACTTGAAACTGACAACAACAGTACCTGGCAACTGAAAACAGCTGCTCTAGAAGAAAAGAAATAATGCTCTCCCCACACATACAATAGCATGTTATGGGAGAACAGCTAATCTTGCAGCATAGGCACAGAATTCAGCACTGGGAGGAGATAACAGAGACCAGGGGCTCTTGTGCTATGGGTCAGCTGCTGGCCCCCAGCTTTACGTCTTCTCAGCAGACACAACAGGCACTGTCACACAATGTCACCATGCTTGCGAGAGATAAGCTCCTGGATGAAAAACAGCTGGCTGAAGCTCAAGCCAGGCAAGATGGAAATGATGCTTCTAGGAAGAAAAAATAAGTGATTCGGGCATTTTCTAATGCTGGTGCTCTCTCCCCCCTTGCATGGGGAGAGGAACCCCAGAGGGCTGGGGCTGCACTTACTCCTCAAGGCTCAGCCCACGCTAGCCAGTAGGTGTTCTGGGCACTCAGGTCACTGTCCTGCTTTTCTCCTTGTTTATGTGGAAAAGGTATGAAGGAGTTGGGCGGAATATCAGGAATACTCAGAAATTCAAGGAAGGAGGTGTTCCATTCATTTTGACCCATGACCTCTTCAATCCTCATGAGCATTATCAGCCCAGGAGGGAGTTATTCCCCACATGGAAGAATTAATGACTTGCGCTTTCTTCTGGGCTTGAAATTCTACATCCCTTCTGCAGCTCCCAGTAAAACTTCCCACTCTACTCCTCAGATTTCTTCTCCCTGCCCATGAAGTCTGTTTCACAAACTTCCATAGGAAGCCAGGTAAAAATGAAGAGGCACAAAGTGACTACCAAATATCTACTTGCCAAAGAGACAAATAGTGGAGAGGTCAGCTATTGAGTTAGCTCTTGCATTCAGAGTTAATGTAGCTGACTGATCAACCAGCGATTAAAGCAGTCACCTGGAATATGGCAATCCTTTCTCTGGTGAGGATTAGCTTGAATTTCCTTTCTCCTCCATGACTGCCTCTTCTTTCTTATGTGTGCCTTTTCTGAGACAAGGGGGCTCTCTTCTGATGAAGAATTTGCAAGGTCTCAGCCTCATGCCAATGTGGGAAAAAGGTCAAGTGCCAAGGCTGCAGAATTCCTCAAGAATTCTTGTTTTTTATCCAGCTCACACAGAGTAAAGGGTAAGAAGTCTCTTCATTGGCAGCTCCACAATACCTGCCTCCAAGGACACTTTCCTCCTAATCCCCAGTAACTGGAAGATTCTTGTGCCCTGAAGCGTGAAGGTTTATGCCTCTTCCACAGCACTGGATGTTTTGTTTAAAATTCAGAGCATTATAACTTCTAAAATAGTGCCTGTGCTCCCTTCCTGCGGATGTTTCAGCAGCTGAGATCTGCTGACTCAGGTCTTTCGGCAGCGACACTTTTAACAATGGTGAAAGCCAATACCCAGGGATAGCAGAGCTCAAAGGAGAACTTGTGTGTCCTTCCAGTGGAGCAGGGTGGAGAAGGAGGCTGAGACTGGATCACCAGAGCACCTGGGTGGCCAGCTGTTCCCTTCACATCTCCAGGAAACAGCATGTCCACCTGAGGAAGCTCACAAGGACACCAGCTCATGTCCTCATCAACAGACAATGAGCAGATGGCTGCATTCAGTGATTAACTGGATTTCACATCTGCTCTCCTGGGATGCGTGCACCTCTAGCAGGCTTACAGGTTACTGTAGCCAGGCACTGTGGGGACAGAGAGAATCAGTCTGCCTCCATGCTCCTAGATGAGACCACTGGTTGGATGTCCCTCCATCAAGGCCGGACATGGGCCACGTCGTGGCTCCATCAAACACCAGCCAGGAGGGGACCAGCATCCTGAGGGGACAACTGCTGCTTGGCGACCTACTCCAGACTACATCCTCTTGGACAGCCCTTCTAACACTTGTGATTTCCTACAAATGTCTTTCTGCTGATGAGCAGACCTCCCTCACTGTTGTGGTGGTTAAACCACAACACTCACCTGATCTGGTGCTCCTTGCAGCTGCTGCCTCCTTCCAGGTAGTCGGGGGGTGGTGGATCTGGGCTGCCAACTGCTCTGCCTAATGAAGTCTGGCATCTGCCTCACACAAACCTCTTCCTCCTGTCACACAGAGCACATTCGACTTCTCAGGAGCACTCAAAGAAAATTCAAACATTTTACAGAAAAAAAATAAATGTGCTCTCATGTATATGTATAAAATTGCCCAAGTCGACGCAGGGAAACAGTGTGTTTTCTCCTCTTTGGACTTCCTCTTTCCTCTTCCTAACATGTGGAACAAATGTCTCCTTTGGACCGTGATGGGGTAACTTGGAGAGGTCGGCAGAATTGCTGCAGATGGACCCAAGGCTGGTTTTATTTTTCTATTGAACCTTGATGGAAACGCATGCACAGCAAGTCAGGGCCTGTCCCTTTTCCTTTCTCCTTTCTCTCTCTCTTTCCTTTTTTTTTTTTATTTCTTCCAGGAGTGCTGATGATAAGAAAAGCAATGTCTAAATCTTCTTAATGGTGTTTATGCAAGCAGTTTTGCTTAGCTGCAGTCCCTGCCACCCCCTCCCCCGTCCACCCTCCCCTCCCATCTTCCTGCTAATATCGCTGCTTCATTCCTTTCCCTGTTGGCTATTACTATGGACTACAGCGAATCTAAAACTAAATAATCCCCTTAGTGTCAAGTTTTCTGGGCTGAGCAAATAAATCTAACCAAATGCATTATCTAGGTAGAGAAGGCTGTTGTAAGGGGGGGGAAAGATAAAAGCTATTTTACTTTAAGGCAAAGAGTAAAGCCATCATTTTTCATTCGCATTGTACTTTTAAAGTTTTTTTTTTATTTCATTTTAACTTTACTGTTCGTTCCCTTTCTCTTTCCTTTATAATTAAAAAAAAATACAGAAATGCAGCAAAGCTTATGATTTCAAGCATTAAAGAGAGGGAGAAAGACCCCAGATAAGGTGCAATTCAAATCCTCCTCTCAGACGGGTAATTCTGATCAAGCAGCAAAACAGTCTAAATAAATAAACCCTTCTCCACTTCCTCTTCCCTGCGGGAGAGGGACGAAGGGTATTAGGAAATTCATTTATGGGAGGAAGAGCAAATAGAGGATGCGCATGGTGCAGGACAAGGTGGAGAGGTCTCCTTGGTCTGGGGCTGCCTCAGGTTGTCAGCTCACAAGGGCAGGATCACTTCTTTGGGAGTGTGCATGCGTGTGAGCATGGTGGCAAAGAGTTCTGATTTTTGCCTTCTTCTGCAAATCCAGGGCAGGTCCTCACCCAGCATAAACCACTAGAGCTGTGTTGGGTTTGCCCAAGCCAAAAATCTGGACAACATTGCCCCCGTAGCTGCCAGCATTCACTCATGGATCAGGTTTGTTCAGCTGTGCCTTTCTCACCAGCCTTCCCTCTTTTCCTGGTGTCTACCCCAGACCTGTATGTGCTCTGGGAAAGGGGGGAAGCATTCAGCATGGTAATCTCCCTGGAGAGACAGCCTCCTGACTGGTTTGCAGGCAGAAACAGCAGAACTGACCCAATACCAGCACCATTTATCTGAACCCTTCCTCTCGAATAGTGGTTATTTTCAAATTAAGAAGATGCCTAGCAAAATCAGAGCCTGACTCGTATGTTTCTGCAAAATCAAAGCTCCCTCATTTTGGCCTACATAAGTGAAAAACCAAATGAGTAGCTGATTTTGGATTTGTTGTCTAAAAGAACAGAAAGCTCTTGAGCTGCTGGAGCTAGATGAGGTCACAGAGTGAGGTGCTGCTCCTTTCACATACTTCCCCTCCATATTTTTTTCTACTTGAACTTCAGTTTTGGAGTAATTTAGTCAATAACTTTTTCTCTGTATTTGGCTTCATCCTTGTGTATGTGTTGACTGGTTTCCCCATCTCTGGAGCCAGCCTGTCATGGTGATCTGCTCTTATGATTCTTTAACCTTTAAATCTCTCTGGTTTCAGTTGGACAGATGTTGCTGTTTGAAAC
Organism: Oxyura jamaicensis; assembly: GCF_011077185.1. Taxonomy (NCBI): domain Eukaryota; kingdom Metazoa; phylum Chordata; class Aves; order Anseriformes; family Anatidae; genus Oxyura; species Oxyura jamaicensis. The sequence continues at coordinate 10,791,121 of NC_048901.1, forward strand.
AGAGCCCTTGCCTCTTTATTTATTTATTTATTTTTCCCCTCTATTAAACCATCCTTACATTTTATTCTTGTTTTAGCCATGAAACCCCAGGAAGAATAGAGGTTCTGTTCTGTCAGTTCTTTATATATATCTCTCTCTATATATATATCTTCTTTAGAAATAGAACTTCAGGCAGAGCTCACATTAAAAAAAAAAAAAAAAAAAAAAAAAAAAAAAAAACTGTAAAAACAACTCCACTGCATCCACTGCATTTTGGGGATGAGAAACTGCAATAGACATCACAAGCAATCACAGGGCAGCTCTTGACCTGCTGTTGGTCAGCCTAGCAAGGACAACAGCTGAGGACCAGGCTTAATCAATTTACAATACAATGGTGCAAGCATCTTGCTCATTTCATTCTAATACTCTCTTAAACATTTGGACAAAACTGCCTGCTAGGCTATGGATCAACTCTAAAAGTGTTCAGAGGAAGAGCTGCAATCTTTGATAAACAAGCTGAAGGATATTATCTGAGATGTCTCTGGATTACCCATGTGCCCTAGGATATTTGGCAATTCTTTCAATGGCCTTACGGCATCACCCAGTACTTCTGTCCCCCTGGAAAAGCACCACATGCAATTACATTCATGGGTGCATTGTTTATTATTTTCTGTAAAATCTGACTGCAATTTCTGCCAATATTAGCAATCATTTCTGAAACCTAGAGGAATGTCAAGTGAGCCCCATTAAGTTACCGCTGATCTGCAAAGTCCTGGTAAGCTTGTGCTGATGCACACTGAGCATCCTGCATTGCCAGAAGGTGCTTCCGTATTCAAAACTCCTGTAGAGTGGCCTGTTATGAAAATAGGTTTGTTCACTCCTCATGTCACTGTTTTATCTGCAGGCTTCCCCTAGAAAAATGACTGTATCTCAGGAGCATCCTTATGAAGCAAGCAATGACTTTTAAGAGAAAGTCTTGGTGGTGGTTTTCACTTACTCCACTTGTGTCTCTATTTTTTTTCTGTTCAAGTATGGTGAGACCTACCCACTCCCAAAAACATTTTAACCCAAAGCATTTTCTGCTCCTGTTGTCCTCCCTTCCCGGAGAACCTAACGCCCCTGCTGACCATCCTGACGTGGGTGGGTTTGGCTGTGAGCACGGTGTGGGACACAACCAAGCCATGGGGCTGCAGCTCCATGCCTCGTCTCCTTTGTAAGAGCACTACAGCTGAGCTCCTGAGCAGGATCAACCCCTCGGCTTACCTGGGAGGAGACCAAAGCTAGGAGGGGGCCATTTTAATTGCTGCAGATGCCAGGAAGAAATGGCAGGTTTTGCTACCTGCAGCTTCTCTCTTAATCTCTGCTAGACACGTGATAAATGCAGCATTGCTAGATCATGTCTTTAAGCGTGCATCCTGTGGTCTTGGTTGTGTTCCCAAGAGCCCTGGATCCCAGAGGCACATGGCTGGGCTGGAGCTGGGCTCTCCTTTTTTGTGTCATCTGTAAAAACTCATTTTAAATCTGCATGTATGGTTTGGGGGCGGGGAAGGGGGGTAAAAAGGAGACACAAGTTCATATGTAACCAATGTGACAAAGGACTAAGACCAGAAGACATGAAAAGAACTAAAAAAGGCAGAATGCTTTTTCAGATACTTCCAGATCTGTACAGGACCTCCTGTGCTCTGCTTCCCACAGACACCTGGATGCATGGCACCATGGGCGGCATCTGCAGCCGGGGCTCTGCCTGTCAGCTGCACAGCCATGCTGCAGCACAGGGCTTCCTAAGTTCCTTTTTAACAGTGCTTTCCTCTTTGAATTCAGTAACTTGGCCCCTGCCACAGGGTTTCACCACCTCAAGTGTTGAATTTTTTTTTTTTTTTTTTTATGTTTGTCCCAAACCAACAAAAAAAAAAAAAAAAAAAAAAAAAAAAAAAAAAAAACTTTTAGGCTGTGCAAGACAGTAACTAAATCCACTCATTCCCCTCTCTCCAAACAAACCCAAAAAAACATCTCCAGCCCTTGCTCAAACTTCATGAGCCCCAAAGCCCTCCTGGTGGCCCTTTGCTGGGCCCACTGCAGTTTGTCAGTCTCTACACCAGCAACAAATCCCAAAAGACGTAGGCATACAAGAGTCACAAAAAATCGCTTCCCTCTTCCTGATGGATGTGCTGATGCTGATGATGAAACCACTGTGAAATGGGTCTCATCTCTGCAGAGGCAGGCAGCTGACACACGTTCAACTCAATGATCCTCAGGACCCCTGGTCCTCTGCAGAATTCTTCCAGAGTGTTGTGATGGGACAGCAGCACAGCCCTTCTTGGTGTGCAAGCTGTCCTTTGCCAATAAGAAAACCTGTACACAGTGGAGCACTTCACCCTTGTTTTCTCTCTGGGTGCCACTTTGATTCTAAGCAGAGCACAACTTTGGCTTCCCACTCTTTGCCCTGTTTGCACTGCTTGCAGTGTGAAGGGCTGGTTAGCAGAAGCCTCGCATTTTTGGCTCTTGCCTGATGCTCTGTCATTCTCTCCTTTTCCTGCTCCTGTTTTACCTATGGCTACCAGGGTGCTGTGCCAGGTGGCTGGTCCTGGCTCTGGGCTGGGGCCAGGGGCACGGCGCCGAGGTGGGCTGAGCCTGCTGTACGGCGTGTGGGATCTCTGGTGCAAGCCTGGAGGGCTGACGGCAGGAGAACCAGGAGTCAAGCAGAGACAAGACAGCTCCTGGGACATGAGGCAGCAGGAGCAGGGAGCAGAGTTTGGGTATTGAATTGGGAGCAGAATTGTGGGGATTTCTTAGCAGTGGGTTTGGCTGAACGGGATCAGGCTGCCTTCCAGCATGGCCCTGATCATCTCGCTTCACCAAATAACTCCTCAGTGGCAAAGCTGTCAGCACTAGTTCCTCGAAGCTAGAAAAGAGGTCTGTGCTTCTGCTTGGTACATCTTCCTGCAGTTTCACTATTTGCCATCTCATGGGTGGGTTTGTAAGAGAACCTAGTAACAAGCAGCCAGATCAGACAGAGCTTTTGAGATTCCACCATCAATCCGTGCTAACTGTTCATACACTGGGGGGTCGGGTGCTTTTGGTTCACACAAAAGATCAGAAATGATTTGTCCAGATCCTTCCAGTTTTGAGTACCAAAGATCCCTCCTCTCCTGGAGCTCAGATACTCTTATACATCATCACAGCGTAAGAAGTCACTTAGACCTGCACCACTCCTGGTGCCTGTCATTGTTCGCAACAGCATCAGTAACCTGCAGCTCCATGGGTTCACGCCGTGGCTAATCAGTGTTTAGCAACTCAGTTAAGACTGGTAGGTTGCCCTCTTCTCCATAACCCAAATATTCCCTCACCTTAAAACCTTTGCTACATGTGTCCTTACCCACTCAAGAACATGCTGAATGTATTTTTGCTCTCTTCTCACAGCTTGTTTGAGAGCTGTGCATAAACTGGTGCCATCTCCTGCTGGTTTCCCTATTCTTCCCAGTTCATCCCTTGGAGCTGGCTTAGCTGCCAATGCCCCAAGCAACTTCACCTCTTGGCATCTGTGACTCTTTTCTCCTCAGCACAGAAACCTACAAAGGTGGGTGGCTTTTAGGCAGGTCTCCCCAGTGCTACATGCTCCTACATGCTGATCCCTGGCACCCAGCCTTGCCCATGAGTCCTCAGGATAAGGATTCTGAGACACAGCTCTCCCCAGTCCTTTCCTCAGCAGCATCACACAGGGTTTGCAGACTGCTCAACCCAAACTGCTGCAAGCATTTGCTTGCAGTCTGGGTGTATCCCTCTCCTGGGGCTTTTGTGAGCAAGCCACAACTAGAAAAGATTTCCAGGATTGCTGCACCAGACCTGCCTCTGCCAAAATCAGCTGAATTTGCTCTCACCATTGTTCTTAACCGCAAAGTTTACCCAGAGGTTTGTTTCTGCCCATCAGCCCTTTGTGCTGCTGATTGCCGCAGGTTGCTAACAGTTTTTGAACTGGTGACAGATGACAAACGTGAGAAAAGTGTGCTATGAAATGGGATCATCTTAAATCTTGTTGCCAGCTTTCTGTCACTGCAGCATTCCAGGGCTGGGAGTGCATGATGGCTTTGACCTTGATTATATTGGTGATAATCCATCTGCACAAAGAGTATGTATACATAAATGCACCTATACAGAGGTATCTATACATGTATGTCTGGAGGTATAGATGTGCAAAAAACAAAACACATTTTTTCTTTGCACAGCATTTTAATGCCGCAGGGATTGAAAGCTGCCATTTGTGTTCACTGAGGATACATGTTTTTTCTTTTTGTCTCTTTTATAATCTCCTCTAATTTCATGTTTGCTTTTTTTGTTTGTTTGTTTGTTTGTTTTGGGCGGGTGGGTAGGTAAAGGGAGGGGCTCCCACCAGTTTATAGACTGTTAGGGAGCTTTTTCCAAAATATGAATCTTCTCATGGCCTCTGTTTTTTTTGTTTGTTTGTTTTTGTTTGTTTGTTTTGTTTTGTTCTTTTTTTTCCTGAATTTATACATGGGTGCTTGAGCTCACTTTTTGCCTGTACCTGTGCTGCTCTTTGACCAGAGCAACTCTTTTCTCTCCCTCATGTTCAATACCCTGATCTATTATTTCCTGCATAATTCCCCATTTTCCCTTCTGCTAGAGTAACCACCCCAAGATCTCTTTGCCTCATCCATGGGATATGTTTCTATCCTTCTTTTCACTCTCCAAGCCTTACCAAGCTCTGGCTCTGGGTAAGCCCATCGTTACTCAGCTACGTGTGACCAGGAGACCTGGATATTTTCCACACAAGGACTCACTGGTGCAAAGCACAATGGCATTAATATTTCATTCTCTCCACTGGAAACACCTTGCCTGAGGGTTGCATACTAGGTCTGCACCATCCTAGGGTTGCATTTGTTTTCATAGGCGTGTCACATCAGCACCACAGATTTTGCCATCAGGCACCAAACCTTGTTTCTGTGACCCTGGCCTGAGTGTACTATGGCACATTTCTAATGCCTTTGGACATCTTCCATCTTCTTCTTTCAGGCTGTCACCGGAACTTCATGCCCTGTTCCTGGTCTTTGTAATCTCAGTGCTCTGAGTGCTGAGAGTACTGAACAAAGCCAAGTCTCAGCCCTGTCCTCCACGGTGCCCTGTGCCACATCGGTGCATCTCCCTACATTTTGTCTTGTCCTTCCCAAAAAGAGCAATGTCATTACCAGCAACAGGGTTATCCCTCCAGCCCAGCTATGCAGGATCTCACTTCAGCTGGTTCATGTGAACCTCAGGCACAATGATTTTCCCCACCTCCCTACACCTGGGTGAAGCAACTCGTGATTACAGGCTCTGCCATTGCTCATGCATAGCCTCTGGCATGTCTTCTGGGACTTACAGGTGATACACCACAGGCAGTGCACAACACACCTGCCTTCTGTTCCTAGATGCTTGTGCTGTGCTTTTCCCCCTTGTTTCTTGTGCAAGAACCACTCACACTGTTATACGGCACAGATCCTTTGGGTTGCTACTAGCAATGCCTCAGCAAGAACACCAGGAGATAACATGTCTCAAGAAAGAAACCCCTCAATAATATCTCTCCTCTTCCCCAGTTATGACAACTCAGCGATGTCCCTGGGTAGCTGGGCCCATTGCCCCACGGGGCCTGCTGAGCACGCTGCACACTCAGCAGCACCATTCCTGAAATAGTTCAGCTGGCTCAGATGATGTCCAACTGGTGCCACGTGAAGAAAGGGGATCCCCTTCTAGATAGAGAAGGAAAGGGACTTGCTCTCACTGCGGCTGGTGGTGCCTCTCCATGCAGAGCCAAGGGGCTGCACCCCAACTTATGGGGAGCCTCCAGCCTTTGTTCTGGAAGTTAGGATTCACCTGAGGACACAGATGTTTCACAGGCTCACCTTCTCCATATAACAGTTGCTCAGTGTTAAGGTTCGCCAGGTGCTCCAGGACTCAGTATAGGAAACCACGGCAGGTTTCAGATCCATCCATAGCCTGGAAGGGTAGCATTTCCCAGGGAACAAGCACAGATGTAATTCCAAGGACAGGAAGTCTCAGAGTTACTTTACTTTGCAAAACAGAATTATATTTTTTAAATCCTAGATTCCAATGAATGCATTCCTTCTACTTAAAATTTTATCCTGAGCTAGCCCAAAGGCTCTGTGAATGGCACACAGCGCATCTTCATTAAGATAAAGCTGCCACCAGGCTGAGGGGAACAGCAAGAATTGCAACTTACTCAAAACACCTGCACTACAGGGGAGGAGTTTTGGCCCACAACACTGGACAAGGTATGTGATGGAGGGCTGGAGCCGCTCTTCTGCACAGTACGCGTTTTCCACCTCACCATTTATAACCCCCTGATTCAAATGAATACAAGTCCTGCAAAGTTTCAAAATTAATCACTGAAGGGCTTAGACTCATTCGAGACAGATTAAAGCATTTTGTGTCCGTCATGACATCACTCAGGGTCATCATTTACAAGGGAGTTTTAAAAACATGAAAAAACAAGTGGGTTTGGAACAAAATAGTGGAAGTGTTTCCTTCTCTAAATGCAGAAGTGGGACCCCTCACGATCATCATAACTTCACTTTCCTTCTGTGTTTCTTTCTCCTGATTTAATGTGTTATAAAATGAGTGTGGCTTTTGTAAAATGAGTCTGTCAGTGTCGGCTTAAGTATGAGTACCAGTAACTGTGTGTATATATATAGATACATATATACTTTTATATATATGTTAAAGTATATCTAATGAAACTATAAAATACAAATGGCAGAAAAGTTTGATGAGGCAGTTTTGCTGAACCTTTTTCATAAACACAAGATTAAAAGTAAAATGATTAAATGTAATGCAAAAAGCCTCTGCCTGGAGGGTACAGTTATTCCAAGGATCCCGTTGCTGCTAGACACAATGTTTAGTTGGTTCAAACCAAGAGTGGCCTTTTACACAGGGGAAAAGTGAGTTTTAATGGGGATTTAAGTGTTTTGGAGAAGAGAGCCTTGAAAGTTCTTGCACCAACCTGTCACTGAGAAATGTGATGAGATGCAATCGAGGTTATGCACCATGACATGTGCGTGGCAGGGTCCACTGCCAGCCATGGGGTGCTGAGCTATGGGGACAGTGGCCCTTGGGATGCTGCTCATCCCCTGGCATGGCCCGCAGCCTGCCCCACAGCATGCAGAGCCCTCACTTGTCTGCAGCACTGCGGAGGCGAGCAAATCACTGCATACCAGCAGTTGTCAAGTTTGCACTCCGATCTGCTCCCTTTCTGCTAAGCATCTGGGGAAGGCTCTTCCCCAAACACACCAAGGCTTCAGGACACCGCGGCCAGGGTTTGCCAGCGGCGACCAAGAAAATGGGAAAGGTGGATGGAGGAGGTTTGGAAAAAAAAAAAAAAAAGCAAAGGTATTTTGAAGATGCTGATTTAGAGTGTTATTAAAGATGCTGCCCACATAGCCTTTTAACCCTCAAAGATATCAGATAACTTTTTTTTCCCTGCGGTGAGATGAAGTGGCTGTCATTATCTGCGAAGGTCTGTATCATATTGGAATCTGCCAGCGCAGGTCAGCGAGTCCGTGGTGTTCTGGTCCCGGCTCCGGCGCTGAATTACATTTCCCAGGCACAATGGCTGCAGAATGGGTGGGTGCTTTGTCATTTAAACTGCATAAAGAGGCAGAAATTGATTTTTATTGTGGATCTTCATATCTAATAAAGCTCTGAGGGGCTCTTTTCTTCTCCAACTGAATGGCCATTGAATGCTTTCAATCTAGTTCTGTGTTTCATGCCTAAACTGAATAGTGGCAGGAGGAAAATAGATGGGGGGAAGAGAGGCCAAGTCACTTTCCAGATTGAAAAGGATACAGAAGAGAAATAAATAAAAAAATAAAATAAAATAAAGTAAAAATGAATCAGGAAAAAAAAAAAAAAAAAAAAAAAAGCCATTTAAGTGGAAAGGGGACCTTTCCTGATGCTGAGGAAAAATTGCTTTGTGCAACGCGCGTGCGTGAGGCAGCGCCGCAGCCACGTGCATGAGGATGCAGTGGCATGGTGCTGCGAAAAGGCCTGGGACTCGACCAAAATGCAGCCGAGGCACCCTGATGCTACCTGCATCTCAATTGGTGCCTTGGGACTGGGAATTCCCTGCTCCCTGGTCAAGACATGTTCATACTGCGTATCCCAGACCTACCCTGCATGCATTGCCTCACTAATATTTTGCTTAAGCTGCTATAGAATGGGAATGTCTCAGTCTACGTTGACATTAATTAGAGGAGAGATTGGTTCAGAATACATAATTTTTTAATGTAATTAGTACCTAGTTCATCATGTCCTCCACAAATCAACAAAAAGACAATAATACATAATGGCTTTTCAGTTGCTCTTTGATATGTATTGCTCATTTAGTCCTGTTACCCTTGGGAAGCTTCATCACAATTAACAAGGCCAGTAGCGTTAGCATTAATTGGTTGTGCTGATGGTCTGACCTAAGGTCCTGAGGAGTCCTTCTGCAGCATCTTCATGCTCTGCCCAATCCAGCTAGTGGAAATTGACACAGGGGTGCCAAGGAGTGATGTTTTCTGGCATTTTCTTATTTTTGGTGTGTGATCTGCCCCAGTGCTCATGCCTCCCCAGCTAGCACTGGGAATCGTCCCCAACACAGGCTGGTGCAGGCAGAGCGAACAGCTCCCGGTCTCAAGAAACAGGGAACCATTTCACATACCTTCATCTGGCTTTCTTGCAGCCCTAACTGTGGCAAAATCTTCCTAACTTTGGCAAAATTAAGGTCATGAGGACTAAAACAAAAGTTTAATAGTTAAGCAAGGCAAACTTCCCATGGGATACACAATTCCTTCCCTGTACACCACAACTTCCTTCAGGAAAGAGATTTTCCTTAGGCCGCTATAAAATGAGAATGACTCAGATTATTTTGACATTAATTAGAGGAGAGAGTGATTTACAATACAGTGGTTTTTAATGTACTTTTGGCTTTTCATCTGCCTGTTTTATCACCCTTAGAAATGTCCTCCAAATAGCTTTGGAAGCAAGCCCTGGGCAGCTGAAGGAGGGCCAACAGGAGGGTGGATATAACTTCGGCCATCCCTATGGAAACATTAGGGCAAACCAAGTTTCTCAGAGAATGGGAGAAGGGAAATCAGTGAGAAGTATTTTTCCTTCTCCCACCCCATGGCAGACAGTTCAGCATGAGTCACTGTGAAGGGACCTGCCCTTACAGCACTGAAAATTAGCCCTCTCTGGAAATTGGGCCACTAATAGGGCATCTCAAGTGAGGCACCTGGAAACAAAACAAAATAAACCAAAACAAAATAAAAAAAGAAGCAACAAAAAACACAAATTTTTGGTACAAATCCTGGTTGTCTATGCAGGGAGCTCATAGCAATGCTGAAGTGCAGTGGTGGTCCAGAAAGCCAAGAAAACGCCAGGCTGTACTCAAAAAGAGAATAATACTGAAAATGTTGTAATGGAATTACAGAACTGCATGATACACCTTTACCCAGAATAATATTTTCTATTCTGGCCTCCCCGCCTCAAAATGCAGACACAGGAAAGGTCTAGGGGAGGGCAAATGAAATTATTAAGGGCATGGAAAGACGTCCATGCAAGGAGAGATTAGAAAGATCATGGCTACATAATTTAGAGACGACATGAATAAGAGAAACCATGATAGAGATATATAAAATAATTTGTCTTTTTCTAGTTTGCAGGGCTTTTGTGAACTCAGTCTGCAGTAGTTTTCCTTCAGATTCACACAGGACTCAGGCTTGGCAAGCAGGAAACAAGCTCCATCATGGAGCTGGAGGGTGTTCCCCAAGAACATGGAGTATGGGGTGTTGTTTACAGTTCAAAACAGGTCATTTTATTAATGCAGACCTTTCAGCTGTCCTGGATCCAAGGGCCTTTATACAAAGGAGGAAAGCTCTCAGGTGTGTCTGCCCTTTGATTCTCTTTGGAGGAAGATTTTTTGCCCTACCCAAGTACTAATAACAGTATTCACATCACCTCTGCATCTGTGTTGCTCTTAATTTTCCTTATACACCTTCCCTGCAGGCAGGGTCTTTCGGTGCTGGTGATCCAGAAATTGCTCAGAGAAGGGATAACCTGTTGCCTTCCCTTAAATTAGCTTTGTGGCCAGGAAAGCCTGCTCTAGACCCCGCTCTTATGTCTCACATGAAGGAGGACTCACTCTCTGCAAAACTTCTGGCAAGTTTAACAAGGCTCACACCACTGAGTCGCTGAGTTCGTGTTGCTATCAGGCAGAGCTGTGCAGAAAGCAGCCCGTGTTCCTGCAGAAGTCCTCCTCCTTGACACTCCATCAAAGTCTGAAGAACCCAAAGACAACTAAATCCTTGTTTTCAGCCCAAAGCATAGATGGAAGTGAAATTTTGACCTGAAAATTGTCTCTTAGCAGAGAGAGGGTCTCTCTCTCTTCCAAGAGAGCATTTTTTGTGTGCTGTGGTAACTGTTTCAAGCAAGGTATTTTAAAGAGAATGTGAATTTTGGAGAGATACAAAAGGGCTTGTATGCCTGAATACTTGTCCATTTCTTCCAATTGTACTGATTGATCTAATAAAAGGTTATTAGATCTCTCTGTACAAAGTTGCCTCTATTCAAGAGGGAGCACTTCTGACACTCTTATGACACCATCCAAACTCCATGCCTTTCTAAATAGTAGCTTTAGACAAAGACTTGCCATCCGAGGGCCAGAAAAAGAAAAAAAAAAAAATACAGAGTGTGACAAAGGTATGAAGAATACAGACAAGGGTGCAAGTAAGAATGACCCAAATTAAATGGTAAGATTCCAGATGGATTCAAGAGACACAAATCCCTCATCTAACCTCAAAGCACAGTGAGTCACCAAGGACAGCAATGAAAGCAGAGATCAGCTGGATGCCAAGTAGTTTGTTCTCGAGGTCCCTCAGGGAGGAGAGAGGTCTACAGTACTGGGCAGAGCAGTTTCTGTTTGCTTTGGGTCCTGTCAAGGTCTAGAATTAAAAAATCCCAGACATTTTGAAGAGCTGGTGGGAGCAGCAGATGGAGAGCACAGGCTTGTGACCGGCCTGGGGAGGCAACAAGATGCTGCAGAGACCACGAGAGCAGAGCTGGCGAGGGACGGATGGGAGTCAGGACCTGGGGCAGCAGCAGACTTCACTTACTTTTCCAAAGAGTTGCTACGTGCATGCAGATCTGGAAACATCTTTGTCTTGCTAAAGTAGAATAAGCTCCGGTTTGATGGTATGATTCCACAGCGGTATCATTTCTCAAAGCAGCTTGTTTCCATGCATCAAAATATATGGATATGTGCCTAATAGTTAAGGGCTGCACTCTTGTCTGCCCAGTGATCATTTTGCAGAAACCTGCAGCAAGAACACAGGGTCTCAGCCAGTCCCTGAGGGCAAGAAAGAGCACACGCAGTCTTATAGGACTGGCTGATATTTCCTTACTGACACAAGGTTTTTGCAGCTGAGGATACCATCGAGTACCAGCACAGCAAACTCCCAGCTGAAATGGAGACATTTCTTTAGAGCTTAAGACAAGCAAGTCTACTTGAATTGAATCACCTCTAAATGAAGAGCAAACTTTCTGAAATTAGCCTAGGAGGTAAAAATAGCTTTCAAAAGTCATCTCTATTTTTGTTATCGGACATTGGCAGCTGTATTTTCCCAAAGATGAGGAAGACGAAGGCTGGGCCCTACTCTTCTGGGCTTTTTCAACCAATGACCTCAGTTGTGAGTGAGTCTGGTGCAAGAGGAGGGTGTGCAGAGGGTCAATTATTGGGAAGTTTCAGAGGTAATGCTCTGCAGCCAAGGGCAGGCAGTGATAAGAGCTCCAGGTGAAGTGGTCAAAGCCAGGCTGAAATGAGTGATAGCAATGGTTAATGCTGCAGATTGTAACCCACGACACCAGTCGAGTTTGTCAGGTGTAATGTGGCAGGGGGATTTTCTCTGTGTCCCTCTGAAGCATCTTTCCTCGTTTGCAGTGTCGCCGATCGGCGTCACTCACACCGGATTTGTCTGACTCCCTGTCAAATTGAGGTTTATTCACAGGAGTCTGATTTGCCACAGAAAAATAAGCAGCACCTTCTCGCTTCAGGAATTTGGGTAGTCATCATCAGTGAGAGGCATTGTGTGGGCTTGCTGGCTTCCTTTGGGAGTTGATTCTCTTTTACATGGCATGAACCATCCAGCCCCACAGCTCTAGTCGCTGTCTGGGGTTTCACAGTTATTTCCAACCTCCCCTGTATTCAGAGAGGTTGTCTGGTTATGTGTTGCTCCAATCTGAAGAGAAAACAAGGTGGTTTCTTCCCTTTTGAGCCTTCCTTCCATTGCTGCAGGTTTCCTTGGCGGCCATGGAGCCATGGGTTTCCACCAGGGACCAGGCAAGCAGCAGCAACGTGGGGCCAGTCCCTGGCAGAGGGAAGCAGAGGATGGAGACTTTTTCTCCCCATCTCTTGATCCAGGCTCAACAAGGGGAAGAAAAGCCAAAGCTCTAGGTGAGATGGCCAGCAGGTACCTCCTGGGAAGTGCTACCTGAGCTAGCAATTAAGCATGGTCTAAACTTTTGGGTAGACCTGTGCAGTGTGAGGAGTTGGACTTGATGATCCTTATGGGTCCTTTTCAACTCGGGATATTCTATGATTCTATGACCTAGATGTAAACATGTAGATAATGATTAAGGTGTAAAAGGTACTTTTAAAGTCCAATAATGACAGCAAGCACATGCCAGGAAAGCACTCTTTTCCAGCAAAGGTTGAATGCAAACAGAGTCACCCAAGGAAAGTAATGGAATGGACATGTACAAAAAAATAAAGGAAACACAAAAAAACTGGTCTGTTGAAGGTGCCAGCACTCCACATCTCAGATGATGCAGGTCAGGGGGACAGAACAGAAACTGACACAGTTGCTGAGCCGTGCCAAAGTTTGGAGCTACAAGTCACTGCGGTCTGCAAGGTGTTGGCAGGACCCCTGTGACAATGTGGCAGTTTTCTGGCTTCAGAGACCTCTGCAGACCTCAGATCTTCACCGAGGTTGCATTGCTCTTGGTGCAGAGTAGTACCCAGGGATGATGTTCCTGCCAGGGGACCGTGGGCACATGGCAGGGAAGTGGTGAGGAACATCCTGCTGGCCCAGGTGGCATCGCCTCTGTGCCCCCTGTTCACAGCCTCTTTTGCAAGGTGTCTGTGGTGTAAATCTCCCGGTCTCAGCAGGTGATTTATTGTGGTGCTTCTCCATCTACATATTTAGGCCTTAACCAAGAACCTTACTGTAATTTTCCATTGCCCTACTCAAAATCCGTTGTTTCTCCTATTGCTCATGAAGATGCTGGAAGCTTGTGACCTTCCATTTTGCAACTACCTTCACCTGATTACATTTTCTGTCTAGCCTGGGGAAGACAATTCCTCTAGGCTGCTCCTTTCAGACCATGTTTTCTCCATCTCTCATCAGTGCTTTCCTCTCCTTTCCTAGCCCACCCCTCTGTCAGAGGGTACACATATGCAGCCCTATACAACAAAGCCAGTATCTTTTTACAATTACAAAGAACGAATGCAAACCTTCACAAAAATTATCCAGGGTAAAATTGCCTTTTCCATGTCTCATTCTTCCACCTTTCTTCTGCCTCACAGCAGAGCATAGCGCAGTTATCTTCGAGCAGTACAATTCAGCCTTTTTAGTTCATTTTTTTAACCACTGCAAGAGGCAGGATTTGGAGATGGATGGCCTACCATTCTGATCTGGTAGGACAAATCCTCTATTTCCGTGTGCCTATAAAGATTTTAGATCAGAAAAGCGGCTCGTCTGAAATCCATGTACACAGTCCATGATCTTTTAATGCTGTCGAGGAGGTAGCACTGAGCAGAACCAAGGCTTTAATACTAAACCTGCTGTACTTGCCAGGTAGCTTCCGATTGTTCATTTTGTATTTGCTTGTTCCATCACTCACCTGTTTGTGTACTCCTCCTTTTGGAGCTTACCAGCTTGTGTTTTGTTCTCAGAAGGGCTGATGCATTGAATCTGAGCAGGGTTCTGGTAACAGAAATAGTTCCCTGGGTCTCCCAAGCTATGATGCTTGGTATTTTGACACAGTCTTGGAGGACTGCCTTTTGCCATGAACCCAAGCTACATATCACAATGCTTTCATGGTTTTCACCAAGACTCCCACTTACAGTGCTCTGCTGGAGTGTGTGGGCTTTGAAACTGCTTCTCATTTCTATTAAAAAATATTCAAAATGATGTGGGGAGTAGAAGTTTGAGTTAATTACAAATTATTCTCAATTTCACTAGCATTTTATTAACAAATCCACATTAATCCAGTATTAAAGCAGGGCGGGATTATAGGATTTCTCTCATCTGAAGCTTGGAGCAAGGGAAGTCTATAATAAACCCACCTATTCATTTGACACAAAGCTGTTCTATCAAATCTACCACAACATGTGGCCCACCCCCCCTTCCTTGTGACATACATATGCAATGGTATACAATAGGAACAGTATATTTTTACAATTAACTAGAATGGATACAAACCCTCACAGAAACAATCCAGGGTAAAATTGCCTTTCCAGCCCCTCTGGCCTTGGAGCTGCTCTTCTGGCTTCTCAGGCTGCACAGGTGACTTAACGGGGCCGTTTGTCACCTGGGGGAAACCCGACGGGTGTCGTCGTGGCCCCCCCCCCCCCCCCCCCCGAGCCCATTTCCACCAGCAGAAGAGCTGACCTCATAACAACCCCTTTAACCATATACATTTGCTGAAAAGTTGGATGAGAACATTGAGGGGATGCTCCCTCTGCAAATGGCTGTTAGCACCATGAGGTAGGACACTCCAGAGGAAGGAAAGGACCTGAGCACGTTTGGAGAAATAAGAGGGAAAAGCAGAACTGTTTCATCTTGATCCTGCCACGGTCCTCAAAATTGTCTTGAAAGTTTTCACAGAAAGGAGCTAGCTAAGGGACTGAAATAGTTTGCTTTAAGATATAATCCTTTTAATAAAATGTAAGGGTCAGAATTTCACATCGGCAGTGAACATTTTGCTAAATAGGGCATGATGAGCTTGCTGTTCTGCTCCTGGACTGGTCGCTTGTGCTTGCATGTTACGGTGTATAAAAACCACGTGAAATTGCCATCTCTGCTGGGGTCGGTGCAGGCTGATCTGTCCAAAGTGTAACAGCTCCTGAGCTGAAACCATTCTTGTTTTTCTTGTTAGGGTGGGCCATAAAATTATTTTCCCTGACAGAAACAGCCAGAGAAAATAAAGAAAATGTTCCGTTTTTGAACACCCTTTTGGTCTCACTCATAGGGGCACCATGAATATCTGAATGTTGAAATTATTACCCTTTATATCTACAAAAAATATCATTTTTTCACAGTTTTTTGATGAAAAAGAAGGGAATTTGCTCATGGATAACTCTGCTGATTCAAAAAGCTATGTTTCTGTCTTAGGACTGGGTATTTCCAGCCAAACCTAGTTGCTGCCTTTTTTCATTTAGAGGTGACACCAGGCTTGGTGCTGTGCAGAAATGAAACTCACTGCCCCCGGCGAAGGGACTGAGGAGCAGGGATCCCAGTTCTGCCTCTGCAGAGCTCCAGCAGCGTTTGCCTGCCCCACATGGTGGGTTCTCCACTGAGTGCAGGTACCTCTCTTTTCAGTGTCTCTTAATACTATCTATTCTTCAGGTCTGTCTTCCCATGAATATTACTAAGACTTGCAAACAAGTGAAAATGTGTTAGAGCAGAGAGACAAAGCCCATTACCACCTCACCAGGAGCCGTGTTCCCTTGGAGACCGAAGGGCAATATTTCATATTTTGTCAGAGGTCTCCTACTTGGACCTGGACCTACAGTGCTCAGTTCTCAGGCACAGCTGGTCCCACCTAGCAGGGAGCTGGAGACTTCAGTGGCCAGCAGGAGATGGTGGCTTTACCTGCCCTTCATGTTCAGAAAATCAATTTTTCTGTCTATGACCACAGTTCTGGGACTCTCTGGAGGCCTAAAAGAGAATCAAGTCTGCTCTGGGAGTCAGGCAAAGCTGAGAGAAATGGCATTTCAAGATATCAGCTCCTGCTTTGGACCCTTCCTGAGCTGGAATTTTTAACTAGCTCTCCCTGGTGCTCTGATCATGGGCAAGCACTGGCTCCAAGCCAGAGGTCTGCAGAACTTCCTTACCTGCTTTCAAAGCCAAGAGAGAGTCGTGGAGAAGTAAGCAAAAGTGATGCTCAGGCCTGAAATGTAGGGTTGCAGGAGGTGAATTACGGCTGGATTTTAGGCAGCGTGGAGCTGCCATGCTGGGGTGTGCATCCCTTCCTGGTGCCACTGCCAGGGGCTGCTGCAACGGTTGGGGTGCAGCTTGCTTGAGAAGACAATTATTGTCTCTCTGCTCACTGCCAGGTCTCTGCCGTCTTCACTGCAAGCTCAATGAGCTGCTCATGGATGGGAGATGAGGCCTCTTGGTGCTCGGTAATAACAGGCAATTTGGAGTACAAACAGCCTTTTTGTGCTTGTCACTTCAGGAGGCCCCTGATAAACATGGTTGTGGAGAGGAGCTGACGTGAATATATGGGATTCCTTCTGCCCGAAGCCCGTGCCAAGATCCAAGGCAAAATGCACCACCTGCATCAGGTCCTATTAAGCAAATTAATGTCCTGGGTTTTTTGTTTGTTTATTTGTTTGTTTTAAATAAAAATGTAGTAAAAAAGAAAAAAGAGCTCAAGGAACTTCTTTTACAAATTAGTCATGATTTGCAAGAAAAATGATGCAATCAAGAGAGCTCCAGAACAACAAATGAGCGCAGGACTGAGACATTCATTAAGCAGGCCATTTGTGTCAAGAAGTTTCTTCTCCCCCACCTCTTCTTCATCTCCCCTTTTGAGGATTTTGGGCATGGATTGAGATACAGAGGACAACATGGGATCTGGGCCAGGCAAAGCAGAGGCAGCTTCCATGGGACCCCACCTGACATGCAGGGAAGGAGTGCAGGACGTGATGTCCATGGGCTGCCTCTTCTTGTCTCTGGCTGTCAGCACAAGCCCTTCTACCAGTCTGCCCCAGACGCCTCCTGAACTCCCCACTAATACATCCCGACTCATGCCATTAAGCAAATCCGAACTACATGCTGCACAAAGCTTCCAAAAAGGCAGCCTCAAAATAGCTCGCACTCTAATGCAAGCAGCAGACAAAGCTAAAGAAAAGCAGAGGAGCAGGCACCCTTCAAGCTAAAGCATGTTATTAAGGAATATTCCTTTTTTGAAGTTTGTTGATTTTATTTTTATCATATTTTAACACAAACCCTTTTCAAGTTATAAATTAAGTAACTGCTGGAGAAGGGTTATGGGTTGTTTTTTTTTTTAGATGCATTTCCTATAGAGAGATTTTTAAAGTTTCCAGTACAAAAAAAAAATAAAAAAAAAAATCATGGAAAGCTGTGTTGAATTATGTGATACATTGAAATTAAAATGAAATTCCAAATTATCTTGCAGTCAGGGGCTGATGTGGACTGAGTGATAATAAATAAAGGTTAAAAGGACATTGGCAAGTCTTTTTTCATGGCTTTCAATTTTTCCCCTCCCTGTTGTTTGTAAAAACCTCTTAGAAGATTAAAAATAATATTTCTTTCCCTATTGATTTTTTTCCTTTTTTTCCACATTTGAAAGCAGCATTTATTTATTTTCTGTGTTTCTAATGGAGCTGGGATTAATGTGGCTTTATTTGTTCTTTACTTGGCTTGCGCCTTGGTCTTGCAGAGGTACCGGTGCAGCCCTGGGAAGGGTGTTCAGCAGCAGGACAACAACAGCCCAACACCAGGTGCCTCATCAAAGGACCAGTCATAGGCCAGGGCCATCCATAAAGATGTTGCCACCCAAAAACTCAGCTCGTTTCACTTTGGCACATATCCCTAGGTCTAGAGCAGTACACTGGTCCAAAGACTCCATCCAGTTGAGTCCTATGTTCTGGCTGCTGGAGGGGATACCATCTGCTTCTGGGTGTTGGGCTTGGAAAAGTGCCAGATGGGAACTGAGCCTCCTCATCCCCCACATCCCCCCACGTGGGAACATCAGCCCATCTCTTCTGCTGGATCCACCACTAAGTTGCTATTGACCCGGTTTGTCTTTCCTCTTGAGGACCCTTGGGATGGCTTTATCTTCTCAGAGGAGCTGTGAAGGTTGGTGCACTGCAGACCACATGGCATGGCCAGTGCTACATGATGTGTCATATGGGTACTAGAGCTGGGGTGGAGGTGCAGCCTGGGCTTTGCTCCAGCCCAGCCTCCTCTTGCATTCTTCAGGCACCCACCATGAGCCAGGTCTCCAACAGCTCCCAGTGCACCCGAAGCAGACACTGAAATTGTCCGCCCCCAGGTCTTAATTTAAATTAGGGGAAGCAAGAAACTCCAGTGAGACTGCAGACAGCTCAGCAGAGACCTCTGCTCCCTGTGCAGCAGCAGTGCAACAGCACAGCAGACGCACGGCTGCCCAGGCGGGAGGATGGGCTAATGCCTTTATATACATCAGAGATGCAGTTTCGTCTGCAGTAATGTTTGCAGTAGTGGTTTTCCTCTTGAAAAGCCTACAACAGCATTAGGGGGGTTGGAGCCGGGTGATAAGAATATTAGATGTTATTCATGGCAGTGATCAGAAGTGAGAATGGAGGGATTGGGAAGGCTTACCTTGGAGAGAGGGAAGGCTCTGCCAAAGGTATTGAGAATAAAAAATGGCAGGGAAACAAGAGAGTGACCTCAGTTCTTTCCCTCTGGAAAATGAGAATATTTTTTGCCCTGTCAGCTCTTCACCGGTGGAACTCACTGCCGCAGGACAGGGCAGGGAAAAAAATATGGCAGAAAATTAACCTGGTGGGGGACACACCATATGGAGGTCCTGGTCCTGCTTTCCCCACCAGCCTCAGCACTTTGTGGGGAGGAACGTAGTGTTTTAATAATTATCAAGGGGGTTATTTGCACATCCACTTCAGAGAAGGGATCACGTAGTGGGATACTGCAGCTGCCTCCAGATGAGGCACGGGGTGAGGATGCCAGAGATGCAGCTGACTTTGGCCAGCATGCAGAACACATGTCACCAGTCAAACAAAAGCTATTAATGCCTCCAGTTCTTGTCCAGGCTGTAAGCTCTTTAGGAAGGGGAGAGCCTGCCAAGATGCGTTTGTATAGAGCCCAGGACAGCAGGAACTAACAGCCAAAAATAACCACCAAAACCGATAATGTACCAATACAACAAGATGCTCCTGAGTTTTAATTCCCTGTGACTCCTCGCTGGTACAGCAGCTGGTGCTTTGGGGGCAACAGCATGCCAAAAAAAAAAAAAAGAGAGAGAGAGAGAGAGAGAGAGACAGATGGGTTCCTTGCTTCGGTGTACATAGAGACTGCTAAAGACCTCTGCTCTCACACCCAGTATTCACAACGAGCAGAAGGTGTGTTTCCTAAAAAACAGAAGAGGGAAAGGCAGGGCAGCAGCATCTCGCTGAGGAATGGCAGCAAATTCAGGTCCCCCCGTACACTCCCTTAGTCAATGTGGTGAAAAGAAATACCCACCAACAACTGGGATGTGATCGGCTTCATGCTTCATGGAGACTTCTCTAAATCCCTGCAGGAGACGCACGTGGAATGTGCAGCATCTGTCACAAGTTTTTGGGGGGGAGAGGAAAAAAAGGAATTAAGCAAACCCCTCCCAGTTTCCAGGTCTGCACTGGGAAACCAGCAACAAGTACAAAAGCCCGCTTGGCTTGAAACTCCAAAGTTTCGCCCAAGCAGACTTTCTTATCGCTCTTCCTACAATGTGTGTGATACTTTATTAGCATCTTCCGCAGTAATCCCAGCAAAACTGAAGCAAAAAGTGTCAGATCAAAAGGGGGAGCATGAAAGCGGGCGGCTAAGCAGGTTGCTGGGATGCTAATGATTGCTTCCCTCATTCTCTGAGTGTCACACACAACATCGCTAAGCCCGGCGCAGCGCGTAAGCCACACAAATAGCCATATTTGTTAACATTCATGTGACTCTTTCGTCTGAGCTGTATTTCCTTGAGTACACCACAATGAAGAGTTTCTTTTAATAGGGATCAACCGAGGAAAAACAACTGTGAGGGACTTTTCTCTCCCTCTCCCTCCTTCTCTCTCTCTCTCACTCCCTCTCTCACTCTCTCTAAACCTTTTACACTGCGGTTGAACAAGCCTCTGGATAAAGACTTTATCCAAAAACCCCCTCTTTAAAGTTATTTCAAATTTCTCTGCAAGGCTTTCAGAAATCTGTTTGTTTGAGGGCAGAATTAGATGTGACCGGCGTTTTATTGTGACATAAAACCATATTTCTTCCCTGGAAGATTAAAAAATAAAATCGGTTAATAAGAAAAGCTGTCAGCAACAGAAAATGGCTGACATAATCCGTTTATCCTCCGAGCAATAAAGATATTGGTCCTTGGGAGTCTATCCTCTCTCTCATGTTATTTCGCCCAAAACATTATCTTCCCAGCATTCTGATGGATTAAGAAGTCATATGGGAGATAGCAGGGAAATGACAGATACAAAAAAAATAATATCCTTTCATTTCCCCTCCTCCCTGCTCTCTCTCTCTCCCTCTTTCTCTCCCATTTTCTCCCCAGCCCCTCCTTCCCCTGCCTCCCTCTCTCTCCCTTTCTGTGTCCCCTTGGAAAAGTGGTCCATCTGCCTATTCCCAGCATCCCAATGCTCTGAAAAGGTCCCATGAGGTTGGCCCCAGCGTGGTGGGAAGAAGTGCCACAGGACTTCTTGAACACCTCATTTGTTCTTGCACAGGTGGATACAAACAGCTCAGCACCATTCGATATCTTCACAGGACCCAAAAACCCACCTGCCTACCGGCTCCTGGCCTCCATATCTGAAAACCATCTGAATTCTAAGGAATTGCACTCACGGCTCTTTGTCCCTGCATCGAGCAACTTGCTGGAGGTAGAGAGGTTAAATCTGCCACTAGGTTTGAGTGGAGCAGAGCTGGGGCTCGTTCCTGGTTTCTTGGTTGGTGAAATCTATGGATGGGAAAGGTTCTGGTCTTTGGAAACCCCCTTTTTACCGATGATCTTCTTCATGCTCTGATCTAGGGAAGCGTAACCACCATAGGAGGTCACCTCCACAGCAGATGAGTGAGCAGACTTGGCAGCTTCATTCTTGGTCTTGGCAGCAACTGCCTGTCTGTCTGTCTGTCTGTCTGTCTGTCTGTCTGTCTGTCCAGAGGCCCAGAGGCTACTGGAGGCAAAACATGGCCCAGGGCTTAGATCCGGGGGCTCTGGGGCACACTGCTTTAACCCTGATACCTCCCAGCATTGTGTGACTGGTGGATTTCTGCTGCACTTCAGTAGACTTTTCATTTCCCCTTCCCTCAGAGACTCTAAGCAGCCCCCTGCAGCCACCAGCTCATGCTCTGCCATGGCTCATTCTGACCAGGGTTTGCTCCAGCATCAGAACAAAGAACCCCAAAAGCTTTGAAGGGCTCAGGGCTGGGAGGGACATGAGATACTGTCTAATCCCTTCCGCCTGCCCAGGGCAGGATCACACAGATCTAAAGCATCCCTGAGGGATGTTCATCTAACCTCTTCCTAAACACATCCCATACTGGAGACTCTGCAGCCTCCCCAGGAAATTTATTCCAGTGCTTCGCTATCCTTAGCACCAGAGTGTTTTTCTGAGCATCCGACTTAAATCTTCCATGCTGCAATTTAGAGCTGTTACTTCTCTTCCTATCCCCAGCCGACATGAAGAAAAAATTTATTGTCTTTCTCTTTTCAGCAGCCTTTCAGCTAGCAGAAGACTACCTGGAGAGGAAATGAGCAGGACGAGTGATCGTCTCTTCCTCCCCATCCCGCCTGTTTTGCTCCAGTTGAGCCATGTCTGGTTCTTTCAGCCTTTCTGGCAAGAAGATGTTTTCTCAGCCTACAAACACTTCTCTGTGCCCACCGTGGGGTGAGTTGCCACCCAGCCTGGCTCCATGGGGTGGCTTCCAGCAGTTGGGGCTGGGGAAGGTCTCCTCTCACTGTCCCCCCGCTCACCACCATCTCCTGGGTCACTCTGCAGCCCAGCTCAGGCTCCTCACTCAGCTGCAGCTGACTGGGACTTGTTGCCATGCAGCTTTTGTCATGGCAAGTCAAAACACATGAAAATGGAGCTTTAAATAAAAGAATATCTCTTGCTCTGACAAATTCCATATAATTTTTCCTCTTATTATTCTTATTTTTCCTCTATTTTATTCTTCTTTTCAGCTCTTTCATGTTTTGTGAACATTTTTAATGAACTTCCTCACTTTCTTTCCCCCCAGAATCACCTCTGCTATCACTTTGCTATTTTGTGTCATCTGATGCATTATAAGGGACACACTGACATCTTTCTGCACACTATTCACCCAGCACTGGGGTTGGGTTGTTTGCCCACAATGTTCTCCTGAGTCTGTCCACCTCTCCGATACCCAGAGACGTTCTCCTTTTGTGAATCATGTTGTAAAATGAAAAATATACTCGTGATAAAGAGCAGCATTTCAAGATCTTCTGTTTTACCAAAAGGAAAGACTGTAATCAGTTGTAATGTCTATTAAGGTTGCAAAGGTGTAGCCCAGGGTCATGGGTACCGTTCTCCCACAGCACCCTGTGTCTCATGAACAAAGCAATTTGCTTTCTACTGGCAGCTCCCAGTTCCCATGCTCAGGGACCTAGGAAAAGTGGGCGGAAAATGTCATAAACTGGACCGGACAGGACACAGCTTTACCAGGCTAAGAACTGCTTCAAATAACATTCCTAACCACATTTTGGACTGCACCAGTATTTTCTCAACAGTTATTTTCACTCAAAGTTTTTGTCTCTGCCATCTTCCACCAAAAAGTATATAACATAAAAGTTTTATCAACTATTAATTGTTCCTAAAAGACCTGAGATGTCTTTTCCTTCATTTAATGAATACAAACATCTCCTTGATGTTACTTTTGAAGCTACGAGAGAGCCTGCATATTCATTTGGGAGTGTTTGAAAGATCACCCTTGTGCCAGGAACATCATCAGCAGATGGAAAGTGCCCCAAAAGAGCTCCAGCAGAATTAGATGTGTGATGCCCAAGGCCAGCCTCTGCAAAGGCCTGGGTCTCTGAAAAGTAGCTGAGGCTCAGTGGGTGTTGGTGGGAGCAGACCACTTCCATGCAAAATCATCAGATCCCACTAAACAGGCAGGATTTTCCCCTTTAGCAAATGGGTAAAGACCCAAGTGTCTCGCTGCAGCCCTTGCCCATATTTCTCCCCACAAGGGGTTCCTTCTTCCACCAGAGCTTTGAAACAGAGAAAATCCACAGTTTGTGCATGAGGTTTACACATGAAAAATAATCAAAGATCCAATGTGAACACGAGCTAGTGATTTTTCCAAGACCATGTCGGACTTAATTGCTTTTCTAGATGAGCGCTAGATCTGACCAGAGAACCCAGAGTGCACCATTATAATGCACTGAAGACACCAGTTTATTTCCAGCCAACAGATTCCTTTGCAGAGGAGAACCTTAAGCCGAAAACGGCATTCCACCTTACCTCCACCCACCACTTCTATGCCTATCCAGACATGACCCGAAGTTCAAAACATCATTTATGCGGTGGGGAAAACTGAGCAAAGACGAGCCTAGTGATCCTTTCCCAAAAGCTGGCAGACAGTTTGAAGGATTGCCAAGGGTGAAGAATCACCAGGTAGAAATGCTTAAGAATGTGGTAAAACTGGAATAATGGAGTCATCTGCCTATCAGCACCAATTCAGGTAGCTCTCTGGGGAGGAGGTCGCACTGATTACCAAATAAACAGTCTGTTGGTGGCAGGGATGGAGGGAGATGAGGATATTCACTTCCAGTTGAGCAAATTTCTCAACAGCCTGTACAACACATGATTACTATGGAATTACATGTATTACATTTGGCATTCATTCTTATTCTTCTTTAAAATATAGATATTCTCTAGGGCTGGATTCAAATGACAACAAAGGATTAAATATAAGAAACAAAACTGGGATTCAGTAGCAGCTGAACATAGCAAATATTACAGTGAGAAAGTAAAGGATAAGAATTAAGAAGATGGTAGTGTGCCATGAAATAGGTTGGCATTTAAAGGTTAGAGTGGAGTCAAAATCACAGCCCAGGGACAGCCCTCACATGGCCACCCAGATATTTCTGGAGTCCTCAGATCAGCATGGTCTTTAACTGAACAGTCGTACCCTCCAACCCTCCTTCAAAACTTATGGTTTCTAGACCTCAAATGAGACTCATTGGTATAATTCTTGGTTGTGTATGACTACTAGAAATCCCACTTAACAGCTATTTTCTCTTTCCTTTGTGTTACTGGATGACCCTGGCCATGACACATCTACTTTGATATCTAACTTCCAAAAATGTCCAGAAACCAACTGATGCAGATTCTGCAGAATGTGCAGAGATGAGAGATGAGGAGTCAGAAAGGTTTCATAAATTCAGGAGTGCTGGTGAGCAGTGTGATAAATTCAGATAATGATCTTCATGGATGCTCCATGACTGAAAGCACAGGGAATCGTGGCTGGGAGTTGGTAGCACACCATCCCCCTTTGGCACAACCAGAGGAGCCAGCATGACTCGGACAGTCAGATTTGGTGTCAGGCTAACACTCTGTCACTCCATGTTTTGGGCTATGGGCTCAGTATGGGCTTTGCTTCACAGCAGTGCCTGAAGATGGTCCTACCAAGACAAGGCTGCCTGGTTGGGAAGTACTCTCCAGACACATCACCAAAGACCAAACCCCACCAGAAGTTACCTGCAGAGATAGATGCTTGGAGGTCATGCGGGGACTCAGCATATTGGCAGCAGCTCTGGCAGAACCAGCACCTCCCAAGCTGCAGGTTTATGCCCCATGTGCTAGTATTTCCCCTTCTCTGGTAGCACCCCAAGGGGTCCTCTGGCCATGGCTTGATGCTATAAAGATGGGATCCCAAGCTCATCCTTTCCCAAGGCACCAAATAATTTGGGTAGCCTGAAAGCAGCCCCAGCCTTCAGCATTTCCATGGCTAACAGCACCCTACAACCACTGTGTTGCTGGCACAGGCACAGGAGACAGCAAAGGAGAATGGAGAGGAGGAGACACAGACACACACACTTACACACGCTCCCAGGGATAAAAAGGATAACTGGATCCATGAAAATAAGCCAAGCACTGCCATCGTCGGTCTAAATGCAGATAAGTATTGTACTGAAAACAAAGATTACTTGTACTTTGTAGATAGAGACGTGTTTTGTTACAGGATGCTTTGTATGGAATTGGGTCACAGCAGAATATGAGCCAACTCCCCCTCCCGCCCGCCTCCTCCCAGCCTCCCTCTCCGCCTGCCTATCCTTTGAATCTGGAGCCAAATCTCAAGGGTAAGGGAGTAGAAATTGCTACAGTTTTGCCATTCTCCCTTGGCTGGGATTTGCTTTTCATTTGTGGGGCAATACTCGTGCCTCTCCGCCATTCATCTATTAATTAATGTCATTGATTATTAGCTGCTCTCTCTCAGCCTTATGTTTTCAAACCTCTGGAGGCACAAGGGGGTGTGAGGTGTATCCAAAGCGTGCCCAATTCATACAAGGAAGAAAGTGCCAAAGCTTTGTTATCCTCACCCCTAAATTCACCCCCTTGCCACATTCTGGTCTGCTGCCATATGTCCTCTAGCTGTGTCCATCAACCTAGTATTTGACCACCTTCCCCTCTCCTCCACAAAGCAAAGCATCTTTGCAAGTTGTTGTCCTTTCAGTATTGTTCTGCTCGGGAAAGAGCCATGCGCCCACATCATTTATGGATCCCACCACATGTCTTGGGCACTGTCTACTGCTGAAACCTACCAACAACGCAAAGCTAACAGATGGCCAGTGAAAATCTTTCTATATTACAGGCTTCTCCATTTCTCATTCAAGACACGACTACTGAGATCTAAGTATCTCCAGAAACCTTTGGGTTGTACCTGCAGCTGAAAATAATAATAATAATAAAAATAAAAATAAAAATAAACATTCTTCCATATTTCCATCAATTATTGTCTTCCTCAGTTCTGTTGGCATCACTTCAGAGCAAATGCATTGTTGGCCATGAAAGCCACAAAGGAAAAGGACTTCAAAATTCTGGCCATATTCATGAGTGCTTGTTTGCTGTTGTGTTTTTGCTGTTGTTGTTTGGGGGTGGGTGGAAGGTACCAAGAAGAGAGGCTTACACTACCTGCTAAAGGCTAACTTCCTCCTAGCATCCTGACAAAAGGTGCATTTGAGATCTTTCTCAAAAAAACAAAGCACAGGCAACACTTTGCCCACAAATGTCTATCCCACAGCTGGAGTGATATCCAAATTTTTCTCTGTCTACTGAAGCCAGAAAATTCATTTTTGCTTTTTTTTTTTTTTTTTCCATTTTTGTAGCATGGTGAATATCTGTGAGTCTCTCACAACCGACAGTAGGGCTCTGAGAAATGGGCCAGTCAAGGTTCAAGGTCTGAGACATGAGGTTTCTGGGCTCTGACACAGCACCTGAAGCTGGAGGTATCAGCACTCAAGCAAAACCTCCAGGGAACATGAGACATTTTGATTCCACAAAGCACAAGGACATATTTTGACTTAAAGGGGAATTAGATGTTCGTGGGCAGGTGCGTTATCATATTACAATGTGATTGCAGGTCACTGCTTATTCTACCCATCAGTAGTCAAACTTCCAGTGGTACAAGCTGGGAATTTGTGTTTGCTTACATTTGATTGCATTTTCACCAGTCTGGTGGTCTGCTGTAAGACAGACCTACAGTTCCTTTCAGGCAGGTGCCATCTAAACCAACCTAAGTCATGTGGCATCTCCAAGCCTTCTCCTGAATGTTGGTTTTCTCTCACCAGGGATAGGGCACCTTGGGTGGGACACTTCTAACCATCACCAGTGTATTACAAGGTGTCAAGACCACGAGTTACTGGACTTAAAATCTGCCATGTTTTCAGCAGCTGACATGACATATGGGCCAGTTTGGACCCCTCCCATCTCTCCAGAAAAGCCAGATAGCAAAGATGACATTTCTCCAAGCTCCGAGGATTTAAAGGGCTGCCCAAGCGTTTTCTCAAAGAAGACAGGCTTTTGTGTAGTGCTGAGTCAGGGCTCACTTCCCTCCGCCCGCTGCAATTCACTTGGGGCCTGATCCAGCTACCACTGGAGCTGATGAATCCCACATCGAGGAGAAACGCCACAACATGGTACAGCATAAAGTTTTTATCAGTGCTGTTTGGGAATGAGGTGCATAACTCACAGGCGCTGTTGCCACTTGTGAGTAATGCGCCCATTCCACACTCCTGCGGATAAAACCTTTATGGCCCACCGCAGCACCGGGTATTACATCTAATATATGCACCGCCATAATGATGAGCACTGAAAACCTGTTTTTTTAACCTGTTTTCTCCCCCCTCTTTCTCCTTCCCACCCTTGAATACCCCTCCGTGCCTGCTTCACGGTGCTTTGCTTCTGCTTTGTCAACCGCCTAGGGAACCCAGTCTATCGATATTCTGGACAAGGTTTTGATTTGGAAAAAAAAAAAAAAAAAAAAACAGAGTGAGCGGCATAATTTAAAAATCAAAGAAATTCATTTCAGTAGTAAAAGGTTAACAGCCTTTAGGAGGAACACTTTTTAATCACCCACGTCTAGACTCTATCACTCGAATCACCGGCAGCAGGAGTGAAATATGGCTAAGCCCCCGTCACCAAACAGCACCTAAAGACTGTTGTATTTAATCATGTCTGTGCACTAGTTATGGATTTTCATTATGATTCCCGATGCTGTTGCGCTGTGTAAAATATTAATATCCATAGTAATGATGCATGAAGCTTGGAGTGTAATTTCTTCACTCTCCTTGTCTGATATTAAATTGTTACCACTTTATCATTTGTGTAGAACTGCACGTTTCAATTAATCTTTCCGTATCAGCAGCCCTGATTAATATAGATCATGATTCATAAGCTTATCGTCACTATAGTTTTAACAGATCATTTATAAAGATCTTAAATTTCAGGGCCTGGGAGGCGCAGCCACTCCGTCCAAGGCTTTTCTCACTTCCTGCTCCAGCAGGTTTCTCCATTCAAACAACTAATTCCGGGAGAGAAAATTAGCCAGATAAAAACGCGCACTCGATTATTTTTTTGAACTTTATTCAGAGCTCTGCATAAACTTTCTCCCTGTTGGCCTCATTGAGCGGAGGGTTCATGAATACAGGCTTTTGTCAGCTTTGGTCTTCCTCACCATGCCTGCCTGCTTCATTGCCCCCGTGGGGTTTGGCAGCTCCTCGACCATCACTGGTCCTCTCCATCTCCACATGACAGACTCTTCTTCTCCAAAACCATGTTGGAAGGCACTTGCTGGATCCATAGGAGGGAGTTATTGCCCTGGCTGCACCCTGGAAAATTGCTGGGGCTCCTCCAAGGTGAAGATCTGAAAGCGGGGCAGCGATGCCAGCCACACACTGCCCTCCGTGTCCCCACAGAGGGAACAGCGGGTTTTGTCAGGCGGGATGCTGTACAGGCATCGCAGCATGCGGCACAGATGTTTGCCTTGAAAATTAATGGCTAAAAGCAGCAGCCCATGCTGAGCTGGGGACGAATAGACAGCTCCTCACTTGCGGGAGTGCCGGGCGCTTTCAGGACACTGTTATAATCGTAGTAATGAAGAACAGCGACCAATTAGTCATTTTTTAGTGGATAGAGTTGGAAAAGACGCATTAGATAGTTTAAAACATCCATCAAAGGTCCCTGTCTAGCCTTCTGTATATTCTCCAGGGCTTTGTCAAGCAATCTTAAGTGTCTCAAATAATGGAGAGACTCAAGAGACTATTTAAAATCCTAATAGATGACATTTCTTTCCTGCATGCCTATTTTCCTTCCCAACACTCCCAGAACTCCTAATTATAACCCTCAGTTCAGATTCGCGAAGGACATGGGGTTAAACCAGGAGGAACAGCTCCAGAAATCCCACCAGGGACCACGCTTGAGCTGGAGCAGGGCCAGGGAGAGGGGGTGTCCGCAAATTTCTGCCGTTTTCTTCCCCAGTTCCCTGCCAGCAATGCCAGCCACACACTGCACAGATGAGCATCTCTCCCAGGCACCAAGGAGCCGTCCTCTTCCTCCTCCTTCTCCACCCCTGGAGCAGGATGCTGGCTCCTTTCCCTTCTGCTTCTCTCCCCTCTGCCAAAACAGACACAATTTTGGAAACACAGTGATGTTTTACCAACCTCCTGCCCTCCCTGACTAAGAAGGGGGAAGGCAAAAACCCCGAGAAGTATACAGCCGTATCTGAAATCTATACAGCAAGACAGATCTAGCTGGAGCAGTCTTTAGGGCATATATACATTACCAGGCTACAGTGAAATATAGCCTGAAATTTGTCTCCAAAGATGAGATAATGTAGCCGCGTTAACAGCTGCAACTGTCACTTCCGAGTGAAGTAGTGGGCATTGTGTTGAGTACATTTGCAGGGCAATTTTCCAGTTGGAATAAAAGGCTTTCCGAGGTGAATTTTACTTGGTTTTTATCCATCTATCTGAGGTTATTTTTATATATATATTATACAAATATTGACTGGTTCTGAGGGCAATAGAGGTAAAATATTGCACTAGGAAAGAAAACAGTTCCCAAGTCTCTCTCTATATATTTTGGCCTCAGCTAAAGGCTTAGGGCAGTATATGCCATTTCCCCCCTCTGGGTATGAAATTTTACTGCTCTTGCTTCTTAGCTATTTTATTATCCCTTTGTATGTTTGTAAAGAAGGAAGAGCTAGGGTGGTGCTGGGCTCGGAGGTTTCTGCACAAAGCAAGCTACTTCGGGGGAGTTTTGCATGAAACGTGAATTTGTGTTGCCAGGATCTATGTTTTAAACTTGCTATGTAAAATACAGATAAATATAATTCGCTATGTTTTGTTTTGTTTATCTAAATACAAATATTAATATAGTATAATGAGTTGTCATAATTATTCAGTAAAAGAGCTCCATCAGAGATGAGGGCTCTGCTGTCCCAAGCTCTCTGAAATACATTTTAGGTAGTTTAGGTACCAGACAATTTGTGCATGTTGCAGAAAATCTGTGGTGGTTTAAGGTGATGCAGACTTTCAGTGGCAACAATGAAACTCCTGCCACATATATTTGTTCGCTTGCCCACCAATTTTTTCAACATGCTGACCTGAGAGGGTAGCAAAGAGGTGTGTGCCTGAAGCCCTTGAGAAGCCCACTTAGTGCAACAAGTCTCCTTTCAATATTTGCCTCCTGAGGCTTGGCTGCTCTATTTTGGACTTGCTCTGAAAAGCCTAGCAGCAGATAAAAGTGTCACTGGAGGGTATGGAGGTGTGAGCAAGGGCTGGTGCTCAAGGGGGTGAGTTATTTCAGCATTTGGCACTGGAGCCCTCATAGCTCTCGATTTGGTCTGTGCCTTCCATGTGGACTCCTCTGAGACCCTCCCGATCCCCTCATGCTTGCTGTGGCCTTAGAGGAGGCAACGAAGAGCATCTGGCCTGTTTAGCACCAAAGCCGAGGCCCCCACAGAGCTGACCCAGCGGGGTTTACAGCTGCCCAGATATTGCCCTAAGGGAGACGGCAGCAAACCCACAGCAGTGCCGGCTACGGAGCAGCCGGGGAGTACCGAGAGAGGAAACAAATCACTGGTGGCACCTATAGCCACACGCAGAAATTAGAGAGTCTGACTATAAGGTCACAATAAATCAGTGCGCTGACAAGGAGATCTACCCTTTGTCCAGGGTAGAAGATTTATCTGTGACCCTAGGCAGGGGCATTTCTTCCTTGATTTGTTAAATGCTGAGCAGAAAATGGAGCTAGATCTGAAGCCTGATGAGTACCTGATTGCAAATGCTCGTGCCCAGCCCCACGCCTGCTCTTTCCCCCCCAGACACACAACCGCTTGCTCCCAGGATGCTGTATTATGTTTCAAGAGAGCCTCTGCTTTTCAACCCGTGATGGACTGGCTTTTGCAGGACTCGATTATGTGGTTTGTTTTCTTGATGACATTTTAATCAGAGGGCTCTCCATCTCAAAATGCCGACCAATTCTGGGGCAGCGCCTGCCTGCTGTGAGCAGAATGGGGTGGGTGAAGAAGCCAGCACACTGCAAGGAACAGAGGTTTGTGAACACAGGCCGAATTCCCAGAAGTTTCTTCTAGAAAAGCCCTTCAAGCTCAGGCTGGAATTCATCAGGAAGAAGTGACCAGGAGGGACAGAGTTTTGTGGCACTGCAAAGTGCCGGAGTGATGGACTGAACCATCTATTTTCTGTGCATGGTTGGACAGGGTCGAGATGTCAGCAGAGGGGCTTGGCTGTGATCTGTCATTGGGAGAAAGAAAAAAATGCAGGAACATTGCCAGCCAGTGACTTCTGCCATGTCTAGTGACTTCTCCCAGGACCAAGTGCTGGCTTGCCCTGCCACAGGGTCTGCACCACATCCACACCAACAGACCAACCAGCTCCAGTAGGACATCACCTTCACCCTGAAACAGCAAACCATTTCCTCCTTCACCCACAGACAAAACCTACAGATAGATGTTGAGGTTCCACCTGTAAGGGAGTGTTAAGGAACAATTTAGAACAACATTGGACTCGACTAAAATCATGCTGCCATCCCATCTACACTGCAACAAGCAACGTAGACACTGGTATCAACAAAGGGTATTACAGCAAAAATTCAAATAATTCTTTTTGGCCTTGCTTTGAGGGCCTTGAAACCATTCACCAAAGGTTTGGGTTTTCCATTTTTTCTATATCACAGCACTAAATTATTCTTTAACTGACTATTGTCATGATCTGAGGAACTTTTGACATACAAATGCAAGCACGCCCATAAATCTCTCAGTAAAAACTTAGCATGAGAGAAGCCTGCATAATCACAAACAGTAAATATTTTGCTGTGGCAGTGGTTCATATGGGAAAAATTAGCATTTTACTTTGGTTTGGTCCAAATGTGTTATGATTTCCTTGGAGGTCATTGAGGGTTTTTTTGGTTCAGTCTCCTGTAATATAAATAATAACGTAGCCAGATGCTTGGTATATAAACACATGGCTGATGAGCAAAGGGATGTGAAGGATAATGTTCATCATCTTTACAACACTGGGAAACAAGGCTACTGTTTTTGAACTGTATAAAATGCATGGCATAAACCAAATGTTAGCATCCTGGCAGGACTGTAATTGTCCCACAGTCATAGAAATGGCATGGAGTGGCTGGAGTAGCTGGTCTGGAACTTTATCACACAATTTTGCCTTTTTTGCATGTGCATTTCACAAAATTGTTAAGGCCTTTAGTTTTGTGGACCAAGTGAGGCCCACAAATGTGAGGAGAGAATCTGGCCTCGCGTTTTTGTTTCTCTCTTGCCACGGCTCCATCTGAATTTATTGGAAAAAGGAGGTTCAGCCCCTTCTAAATGGGACCACGGATGTCTCTGCTGGGAGTCCAATGACTAGAAAATACAGGGATTCCTTTGGAAAATTGATTACTTATTTCATTCACGGAAAACTGTTTTTTCTATGATCATGTGAACCATACCCAAATAATAACTTTGCTCTGAATTGTGAATAAGAACTGATCACATTATTAAATGCAGTATATTAAATATTTATCATTCTTATGTGCACGTGAATCTAAATTCAAGAGAGTTACTAGTATCACAAGCAATTTGGGTTGATTCCTGTTGTCACTTAAGATCCTTCTAGATTTCTGTGTATTATAACCGTGATAGCAATATATAATCAATACCTGTCCATAGAAAAGTCTGTAGCTATGTAGTAGAAAACTCCCAGCACCCTCTTCTCCAGAAAAATTTGCATAGAGTTTCATATCTCTGTGCCATTGGTGCCACCTATTGGCAAGTGCACGTATCGACCCAAGGAAACAGTCGCTTCATTAGAGGAGTGGTGTCATGGACTTGGGCCTCTCACCAAAGACAGGGAACTGCAGTCATGATGTACGCATCATCTGGGACCATTTTGAGAGCAAACCCCTTGATCCCATGGGGCATTCAGCTCCTTTGACCATTTTCCACCCAGCTCAGCTCATGACCCAGTAAATAAACAGCTTGTTGCTGCTGAGTTAAGTAGAAAGTCCTACTGCTGACTTTTGCTTAGACTGGCCACCATTTTTTTCCTCTTGGGAAGACAAGTTACTGGTCCATCCCTAAAGGACTTGGTGCCCATTGCAGCCTGCCCTGTCATGGATGGATCAGACCTTCACAAAGCTCTCCTTGGTCTCAGGCTTGGCCCGGAATGAAATGACTTGGCCAGAAAAGTACCAGCATGGTGTTCTCAGTCTTGGGTATCCACCTGTAGGGCAAGCTGGCAGAGGGAAACAGCTGATACCACCTCCAGAAAATGGCAAAAGTCCAGCGCTGTGCAAGTGACTTTGATGTCACTGTTGAACAGTTACTACTTTCTCTATTGAACGATCTTCCTCAGTAGGACTTTCCAGAACAAAAGGAGGAAAAATAAAAAGAAAAGTCCCTTGATTTATAGTCCTTAATAATTAATGAAGATTGCCCACTTGATCACCCTGACAGCATCTCCCAGGAGAGATCCATTGAGCATCCCTGGTAAAGAAAATGACAGTCCGATGAAGCTCGACCAAGTTTTGTGAGGCAGAAGACCGGTCCACAGTACATCTCCGCACAGTTCAGGTTTGGAAATGATTACAAGCCACACTCCAGCAGGCATCATGAATTGCCTGAAGACATCAGAAAGTTCTGGGCTGCAGCTTTGTGCCAGACCCTCCTACGGTTTGAACAAAGCACCTGCTTCCCCAGCTGTGGTCTCCTTGCCAAGCATGGCTTTGGCAAGGCCTTTTGAGTAGGTGGCGGGCTCGTGGGTTGGGTAACCCCAGGAAAGCCCCAGAGTAATGCACCCAGCAGACTGTCCTGGTGGGTCTGGGTGTGCACGGGACCATCTCCTTACACAACCAAGGGACATCGCCCAAAGGGTGCTTCCTCTCCCCACCTCAGCTGGCAGAGGGCAGCAAGTTGGCCTCAGGCATCACCAGACCAACACCAAGAGTCTACGGGTGAACCAGGAGCCTTGCTAGGAACCACTTTTCTCCAAGTTCCCATGCTGCAAGTAATTATAGCAACACCATTTTCAGAGTAGGTTAGAGACAACCTAGAAAGGTTCTGTCCAGCTCTCTGCTCACATCCATAACACCCTTGCCAGAATTTCCCAGTCCACCCACAGCCCCCCGTCTCTGATCCCAACACAGCCCTTCCTGTCCCTTACACTTTCATTTCTGTTTCTTTACATCTTTATTAAACTGTATAGCCACTTTGATAGGAAAATTGAAAATAAAAAGATATGAGGAACAACAAAAAAAGCCATAATTATGAAGATTCAATTTAATTTTAAAGGTTGTGGAAGGAGGAAAAAAAAAAAAGAAGCAGGAGAAGAAGAAACCAAATTAATTTAGCAGGAAAGCATTGCATGAAATATTGTTGGAGTTTAATAACCATGCAAAGACAGATGATATGTGTGGAAAAATTAGTTGTAGGACCTCATAATAGTCTATTAATATTTTCTACAGGCGCAGAAACCCTTTGCTGAATGATTGTAACAAAGTAATCTTTTTTTTAAGACATTAAAAAATATCTTCAAAAGGAAAAGACGGCAGCAGTGTACATACTGTACAGAATGGGGACTCTGTGGACACACGTCAGATCCCAGGCTAGATTCAGCACAGGCTTCTAGTGGGAGGGTCCCCCTCCAGACTGCTTTCTGGGAGTAATCATCCCAAATGGTATGATGACACCCTTTGAGCAGCCACTACCTCCATGGCCAGCTTTTGGTCACAAGAAACCCAAAATGCCACCTGTGTGCACAGGTGGAACTACCAGATCCGCCTGGTCGTGTGCTCTTGCTGCTCTTGCTCTCTTGCCTTGGGCAAGGCATTGCCATGGCCACTGCCTCAATGAGATGGGGCCCAGTGTGACACCCCTGTGTGTGAATAGGTGGACAGGTCTCTGTCAACCTCTTGATGTCCCATGGGGGATGAAGCAGTACCCTGAGGCTCTGCAGAAGTGGCTGGATGTCTTCCATCACTGACCCTGGAAGGTGGTGGCCAGGCTCACTGGGGATGAGCTCTGCTCCCATCATGATGTGGTAGCAGTCAGCAATAAACAGCTTTCGGCTGAGTGCCAGATCCTCAGGTGCCCTCCAGGACCTGAGGAAGCCCCAGGAGACCAAATGTCATGATCAAGATGTGGCTGAGCCTAGAGCAGCCTCAAATCGGGGTTGTGAGACCACATGGCACTAGGGCAGGACAATGCCATTGGCTGCCAACTCCATAGCCCCACGACCTCTGTGCAAGGGGGAGGACATTTGGGCTGACTTGTCACCTTCTGCTCCCCAGCAGGGAGTGGGCAAAGAGCTCCACACCACAGTGCCATGGTGGGAAGTCGACGCTGATGCTGGGGGCACCCCCAGGAGCAGGGCTTGGGTGAGGCATCGGCACTGTTCAAAGGCTGGGGCAGCCGTAAGGTTTTGGGGATGGCAAAGGGAATGGTTGTCCACAGAAAAACCACATCCATCTTCAGCAGCTGGTCTCTCAAGGTGCATTTGTAACATTATTAGTCTCAAGGGCTCTGCATACAAAACCCAAAGCTCCTGCTCCCATGACACACACACACAAAGGCAAAAAAATGCCCAGCATTTTTTGACAGAGAGGAAGGCAAAACCTTGTAGTTGTGCCATCAGAGATGTCTTTGACATCAGCTGACTCAAGTAAAACATCACCACGGCTGCACCAAGACAAAGGATGGGCATGGGAGTGAGAGAGGAGAGGCCTCTGTCTGTGGGCAGTTTAACTTGGCCTCTTGAAAGGATATATTTCCTTGGTCCTAAATGGGATTTGCTTTAGTTCCAGACAAAACCCTTAGGATCCTGCAAACTCAACTAGGTCACTTCTGCAAGGCAAAAAAATAAAATAAAATGAAATAAAGAAATTAAAAGAAATACTGAAATGAATAAAATAAAATAAAATAATATACAAGAATATAAAATAATATAAATTTAAAATAAAATATACCTAGAACAAAACCAAACTGCAATTCCTCATTTGGCATCCCCTTTTTCCTATTTTAATCTGTATAGTACCATCCAGTTCCATCCTCCCCCCTTCCCTTTTTTTTTAAATACAGTCTAATCCTGAGTGTGAACTGATGTAGTTTGTGTGTTAGGGGGGAAAAAAATCTCTCTCTCTTTCTGCCTTTTTTTTCCCTTCTTCTTTCCTTGGCCCAGTTCATTATTTTTCTTTCTTGTCACTCAGTGTGATAGGTTGAACAGAAGTGCACAGATGAGCACTGAAAACGGTGTCACAAGGCCTTAATCTAGTCTTTAATGCCTGACTTCAGAGATGTCATTTATCTTCTAACTGCAGCAGGCTTCCACCAACTTTATCTCTAATAATATATTGATGGATTAAAAGGGTCGGGCAGGAGACCGGGCTGGAAAAATTGCTTATTGACATCAAAATACAGTGCCCTCAACCTGATAAACATGGAGGGGCTCGTGTATCTCCCAGAATAGTTGGCGTTGCTATAATTTTTTTTTCTAGCATGTTTCTCCCAGGTTCATGGGGTGGTCTGGTAAAATAAACAAACAGAACAAATAAATAGGAAATACAGTTTCTGCATTGACACAGCCGAGTGGGAGCCCAGCTATTTCTGTAATAGTTTTTTAATGATAGCACCGCGCGCTGCTATTTATCGCACGCCATAAGCCGCCTTTTGAAGCGGCCTGGGAGGGAAGGGCTGACATTGTTTTAGCAGGGCTGGGGGCATTAGGATGGCATTTTCGGAGGCTGCTTCTTTCTCCAGTGGTGTAAAAGTAGGGAGCTGTCTTGCAATCTTTACAGCTGAAAATCATCCCTCGCCGCACAGATCTCATGCAAGGAGAATTAAGCAGAGGACGAGGACTGGCTGCCACACAGAGCATCAGCAAAAATGCTGCTCCAGCCTCTGCTCTCTGCTGCAAACCTACAGGGTGGTGGGGAAATGCTGCTCACCCTTGTTTCAGGGCTGACACAGCCTTTTTTATGGCCCAAGTGCAGCTGGAGAAAACACCCCCTTGCTCCGCAGCCTCCCTGGGCACTTTGAGTCACTGCTTATGCTTGATTTGTCAGTGCCTTTCCAATCTCAGCAGGTTTCAGAGCCCAAGTTGGCTTGGGGAACACTCCTCCATGGTCCTTCAACACAAAGATCTGGACTGTGGCCTGTCTTCCCAGTGCTGTTGGAGAAATCACGTCTGAAATTCAGGATCCCATGACCTCCAGCAAAGGTTCTTCATCATGTTCCAGTGGGTTTCACTAGTCCTACTGGCTGGGATGCACTTATCAGGGGTATATCTACATGGGGTATGAGGTGGTCTCCTGGTTGAAGCCATGAGGTTAAGCTGTCCCAGGGTTAATTCTCCAACTTGTGTGTAGACGCAGTTTTGTGAGGCAGTGTAGGTCTGGCAGGTCCTTCCTGCATGGGGAAGATTTGACCTGTCTCTGTCTGCAGTGCAGTTCCTCCTTCTGGTACCAAAGCCAAGGAGAAGGAGCGTGGGAGACATGGGACTTGGCCACTAGTAGGAAATCCAAATCAATTACAAATCCTGGCTAACCTGTTGTCAGCCCCAGCTAATGCTCATAACTGCCTGAAGTCTGTGTGGTCTGGGGTGCTCAGCTTGGAGCAGGTTTTACTGACGTCCACAGCAGCTGCTAAAGGATTCAGAGACCACAGGTAGGCATTAGGAGAGAAAAGATGGCAATCATGACTGCTGTGTTTTTCTTTTTCAGAGTGCATGGCTCTGCTTCCCTTGGCAATTCTGCATGATCTGTGACCACGTGGGGACAAAAGGACAAACACTGCCTCTGGTGACACATCCACCTGCAGAACCAGCTGGGAAAGGCAGTCACACTTGGCATTGCTAGGAACAGACATGGTGAAAACATGTTCCTTGCAGCGGGACTGAGATGGTTCAAGCATCTGGTGTGCAAACATTGCAGCACTGGGAACATGCAGAGCCCCTACTCAAGTCCTTTGTCAAGTGACTTTCATTCCTGTCTTGCTAAGCATGCTTGTTGCAAATAGCGATGACTAAAAAGCATGGACCTTCATCCTGAGGAAAGCCCCAGCATTTTAAGTCTGTTCTATACCAAAGACAGACCAAAAGGCAAAATCCCAAAGACAAAAAAAAAAAAAAAAAAAAAATGTCAGAGAAGTCCCTCTGCTCTCTAAACAGGACAACGCATTTTGGACTGATGATCTTGCTCCTTTCCAGCCTGAGCTACATCTGCCTCCCACCTTGACTAGTCTGCTATCTTCAACACGGCCCATCTCTGCTTGCCCAAAAATGCCACTCATCCAGCATCCCTCTAAAACACTGCATGGGCTTCCTGGGGAGCCCAAGAGCCATGGAGACAGATGCAGAGATAAACTTTGTCACCAGAGAAAGCATTTCATTTCATTTTCCTGGAAAGAAATTCCATGAAAATCAATCTTCCCACAGAAAATTTTGATTCTTGGCAAAACGCCTTGTTCTGATCGGGAATTGCCTCAACTCAAACATATCTGAGCAGCCGTGGTTACAATAAGAGTCACGTTTCATTCCCGCATGCATTGAGAAGGATTTTGTGTGAAGGCAAGCTTGACGGTCCTTGAGGAGGTGGTAAAGTTGTGAATTTCATCATCACAAGAGCTCTTAATTATCAAGGGTTCCGACTGCTTTGATCATATCCCAGAACTCAAGCCAGGTGGTTTGGAGCAGTGTCAGCCAGCCCAGCAGAGACCACGCTTCCCACTGGAGTGGCCCATAGCTCAGAAGAGATGGGTTCACTAGAACTAACAAGCTTACACGGGTTGAAAGACGTGTCCTTCCCCAGCAGATGGAAATAATACTGCAGCGCATCAAGCAGATGGTGTCAGGTACACAGGTCTCTAGGAGCCTGCAAAGACAGAGCAGTGACCCAGATGGGTTCTGTAAGACCGATGCTGATAACTACCATTTGGGAACCCCAAGAAACACAAATGCAAAAAGGAAATACCAAAAAAAAAAAAAAAATGAAGTGCAGAAATCAGGGAAAATTAGCCCAATGGTCTCAGCTGAGCACCCGAGCTGTAACTTGGATGATGAGCACTGCTCTGGGAGCAAGCAGCAGAGCACCGCACAGCCTGGTGCCCCAGTTCCTCGGACGGGAATGATTGGCAGGCGCCGCTACCCTGCAGAACACAAGCCTTGCATTACAAGATTGTCTTTCCGAAATTTACCCGCTGAAACGCTGGATTTATCAGCTGAATTTATCAGCTGAAATGCCTCAGACTTCTGGGAAGCTGCCTCTGGCCGACCACTTGATGGGAAGAACGTCTCCGATTTTTCTGGCATGTGGAACTAAAGCAGCTCAGCTGCTTTCCCCGGCACCTGCCAGTCACTCCTGGTCGCATTTTATCTAAGTGCCATTTTCTAATTTCACTGTGGTAAAGACTATCACAATGCATTTTTGTAATAGGTAGCTAAAATGACAAACTGTGAGGAGTGCTACGTTTCACATATAAATTGAATAAATTACTGTAGTTTAAAATAGTGATTTAATATTTATTTAATCTGTTAAGGGAAAAATATATATATTTCTGTCATTCTTTATGTGCTTTTCCTTTTTCAGACTCCTTGGAGACAGAGAAGTATCCCAAAATGAGGCATTTTCTTCATTAAAAATATAGTTCTCTGAAGCTTTTTGCAGGACTTTGTTTCCTTCCCATTAAATTCCCTGGAAGGCTTCATGGTGATGTAACTAGAGCAGTCTGGCCAGTGCCACTGTTCTCTGAGACATTTCACAAATCAGCTTCTTCCGGTATCCCCTTCCAGATTCCCCATCCCTTTCTGGATTTTCAGCTAATCACCTGTCATCTCCCATACCTGTCATCTCCCATCTCCCATAAAGGGAGGGTGGAGGGTAGCATCTCTCACCCCAGAGCCATGTTACAGCGTTGGCAAGACCAGGAGGCCCAGAAAAGTGTTACACACAAAGGGTCAATGATGAGACACGTCCTGCAGCAAGATCTGACCCCTCCAGCCAACCCTGCCACAGCATGGTGCTGTGCTCACAGAAATGTGGTAATAGGGAAGAATTTATGGCAATTCGCCACAGCACTGCCACCTACGAGCCATGCCATGACTAACCCCACTGGTGTCCACAGCACCGGGGCTTTCTCCTCCAGGCTCAACTCTTCTCCTTTACTAGGTGTTAACCTATTTTGCACAGGAGTGATTTCACTACCAGGTCAACTTTTGCTAGATGGTTGTTGCCAGGGTTCACTGTTTAAAATAAAAATATCCCTTACACACTTGTCCATCCTTGCCTGTTGTTGCCTACTGCTCTCCAGAAGCCATTGTCAGGGGTTCAGTGGGCCCATTCCCAGAAGACATGGGCATGCACCTTTGTTGTTGTATTGCATCCCGAATCTTCCAAGGTGCCTTCTCTCTCAAACCACTTTTTCCCCAAAGAATCGTACTGTCGAAACCCTCATTATTTTATAATTTCTATGCTCCTCTTCTCACCTTGTTAAACACTGCAGGAGCAAAGGAGTTCGGTAGCTCTACCATTTTAGCAACACCATTGATTTTGTCTCCCTCTTCATTTATTAATGGAACTACTTTCTCTCTAGTATTCCCTTTTCCCTGATATAATTGTAAAAGCTCTTTTTATTCCCCTTAAGCCTTTCTGCTCTCTGAGCTGGCCTTATCTTTTCCCTGCAAGCCTTAACTGAGTGTATATTCTTGTTTAGTTCTCTTTCCCTTCTCCATTTTTCACTATAGGTTCTTTCTTTACGCTCCTATCTTTCGCCGGTGCTTTGTTATGCCACATTGGATGCTACTTGTCCTTCCATTTATTTAACATGCTCCACTCTATGGGGCTATTCTGGTGTTTGTCCTAAGGGCAGGCTGGGACAGAGCCTTCACGAGCACAGCCTGCACAAAGTCCTGCACCTTGTAACCCCAATGTCACAGGCGTGTGTCCCCATCCGCAG
Organism: Oxyura jamaicensis; assembly: GCF_011077185.1. Classification (NCBI taxonomy): domain Eukaryota; kingdom Metazoa; phylum Chordata; class Aves; order Anseriformes; family Anatidae; genus Oxyura; species Oxyura jamaicensis. The sequence continues at coordinate 10,832,133 of NC_048901.1, forward strand.
GCCAAAAATCCACCCTTCCAACATGCAAGCTGTTAGGTAGGGTTTTCATATCATCCAAGTGTACAGAAGTTCCTCTTTTCTCTCCTCCTGGTCATATTTGAATAATGCCAGTATCAAAATTAACATCAGTTTATGATCTAGCAGGAACAAAACATCTCCCCAAATCATAAATCCTTTTATTTCTGCTTGCAGTTCACAGCTAGCCCTGGCTTCCGAACCCGAGGTTGTGCCATTTGCAGGATGTGAGCAGAGAAGCTCACAGTGTGAGCAACTACAGTCTGGAGCAGTTCAGTGGAGACAAGAAACCAGATGGATTTTACCTCTGTGAAATTTCTGAACTGGATTTTATGCTCTGAGCATTGCAGTACCAGTGGGTTAGATCAAAGGACTCAGGAGCTGCCCTGGTTCTAGGCTTTTCTCCAAGCCCCTTTCTTCTTGCAAGGGTAATATCTTCATTCCAAACATGTCATGACTTAAAAGAAAAAAATCATGTTACTTTTTTAATGAATCGTAGTTTCACCTGGAAACTGTCAAAGCGATTCATTTTGAAAATAAAGAAGCACATACTTTGATTCCATGGGATGTACAACACGTTCAGATGAAGCACTTTCCTGAAACTTCAACAAATGCACACCATTCTCTTGCTCAGTTTGAACCTCCATTTTTCCATGAGATTTTTTTTTTTAGCAAGTCCAAAGAAGAGAGATAAGAATTATCAGAAGACCAAAAAACAATGCCGCTAAGGAAAGATTGAAAAAGTTGGGGTTGCCCAGCTGGAAGAGGAGGTGACACATTGCTAAAATATTGGAGTACCTCTGTAGGCTTATGGAAAGAGGAAGGGCTGGATTACCTTGCTGGTAGGTAAGATAAGTAGTCGTGAGCTTGAACCACAGCAGGAGAAGCTAAGGCTGGATGCAAGGGGAGTGTTTCCAGCAATGAAGGTGCTGAATTGCTGGGACGGGCTGCCAGGAGCACAGGCTGTACCTGCTTTTTCAACAGGCAAGACAAGATACTGTTCCTGCCTGGAACAGCACAATGTACCTGGTCCTGCTGCAGAGGCCTTCCCAGGGTCCTGTCCACCTCTCTTTGCCCAGGATATCCCTGACCCCACGTACAAGCCTGCAAGCCTCCATACAATACTTTTTGGATACTGCAGCACATGTGCTGTGGAGCATCTCAGAAGACCTGCTCAATCTCCAAGCTTCCCACCAAGCAGAGCCGCTGCTGCAAGCACTGCTGAAGCAGTTTCTGTAAAAACACTATCAAGAGCACAAAAGATGCAGGCATGGAAAGCCAGCTAGAGCTGTGAGCTGCTGCTTTTGAGCACCATGAGCCCATGGCAGCTGCCAGAAGCAGCGTTTGAGGCAAACCCAGCCCAGGAGGGCCCCCAGCACAGTGCAGGCATGGGGGGGTGGGATCCTTCAGGGAGTTTGGCACTGCTCTGTTCCCCGCATCTCCCCTGGCGTGCACAGAAGTTGGAGCATGGCTAATTACAGGAAATTAAAGAGAAAGAGATATAAAGAGATCGGCTGAGCTGTGCGAGCCCTGGAAAAGGCTGGCGGATGTCCCGTGGTGCCGCCACCACAATTAGGCTCTCAGAGCCTTGCTTGGAAGTGGGGCTGGAATGGGGAAACTTGAAACTGTGTGGCAGGAAAAGGTTAATTATCACCCGTTTGCTGCAGAATCTAATTTCCAGGTGCTGAATATTTGTAGATGAGCAGGCAATAAGGCCGGAGAAGACAGTTAAAGTAATCTAGGCTGGAGTGGAGGTACTGAGAGACTGAGGCAGAATGGGGTTTGTTTCCAGCACAGGAAACCCCAGTAAAGATGCTCACACATCTGTGGGAGGCACCTGGTCAAAAGAAATGTTCTAGATTAATGCCAGCCATCATGAAACATCTGGAAAAGGGTACATGTGCTGTAGGCTTGGCTGGTTTTCATGTTGTAAATACGTAGGTGAGATGGAGATGGCTTCTTGGGCTCAGGTCTTCACAGGGCTCTGATTTCACTGGGCAGGAGGGGAAGTCCAGGGGTGCTCAGCCTCATGGATACCTCAGAGCATCAGGAAGATCCTTGCCACATGGTGCCCTCTTCCCGGGGCAGGTCTCGCCATCCAACAGAGCACAAAGAAGTGAGGAAGGTTGAAATGAAGGAAGAGAGAAAAGAGAGAACAGAGGGGAAAAGACTGTCGGAAAGGGAAATTGAGGAGGATTACGTGCTTCCTGGTGCATGCATCACAGAGGTTTAATGAACATGGGCACAGTCATGCTCAAGGACACAAAAAAAAGTGGAGAATTACTGGTTTTGGTGACACTGTCCAATAAATTCAAAGTGCAGAACAAATTCAGATCTTTCTAACTTCCTAGTAACTCTTTCATTAGTCCAGACTACCCTCTGAAACTGTTCTTTCCAGCAGTCTGGGAACTTTATTCCTTCAAAAGAGCAAAGCTTTCACATTTACCCCTCTAAAGATGAGATAACACTGTTCTTTCAACTTGCCACACCTCAGTATCTCCTATCTGTGACATTCTGTGCCATCCAAGAACACAAGATTAGTGCATTTCCACACTCTTGAAGCCTCTGTCAGATGACCCCTTCCCTCCACCAGCCAAGCTCCGTCTCCAGAGCCACTGGGGGTTTTGGCCCACTGGTTTTGCTGGGAGACGTCTCCAGAGCATCAATGCCTTCAGGCTGTAAGTGCACCTGTACCACCAGCCCCGGAACTCCTCTGCCCGTGGTGCCATCGTGGCAAGTTTTTAAGCTTTCTAAGGAGGGGGGTTGCGGAGGGAGGAGGTCCATGTTTACAGAAGAAATAAACAATAATTCCTTCAGCAGTTTGATGTTAACAAAATAATAGAGGCTTGTAAGCTGTTCTGAAGCTTGAATGTCAGAAGTAGACCCTGGGGACGTGGATTAGAGGGCACAATGAAGGTGAGGCTGTGAAATGAGCATTGCGGATCTTTGGGAGATTGTTAATAAGAACACAGAAATGCAAATCTCCAGGAGCTGGTGAGACACCAGCTTGCACACGTACAAGTATACACGTGGCTCCAGTCAAAGCAAGGGAGATTCACACTGGGTTGGTAAGGCATAGGGCTGACTTGAAGCCCATTACAGCAGATGCCTTATCTCTGTGGCTGGTGGAGAGCAGGAGGCCCCTGGCAGGAGCAATCCCAGTGTCTCTTCCCATGCAGTGAACATAAGGAACTGACCCTTCCTAAACTCGGCTGGGCTTGTGGATATCCCTGTTGGGGGCATCAGACACCATACACAACACAACCTAGAGATGCACTTGCAAGTGGCGTCAAACAAGTTGCATGTAAATCCTGACTGCACCTACAAATAATAGGTCTGGCTATCTCCCTCCTTCCCCTCTCTTTACTTGGTTTTATGTGGGAACCCATCCCAAACCCTCTACGAGCAGGAGGAGGAAGCTGAACAGAATGTGGTGCTCTGATTCCTCAAGCAGTAATGGCTTTATCCTTGCTGAATTAGTGTTGCTCTTTCGTTTGGGGTTTAAAGCTGAAAAGCAGGCCCTAATTACATCCTGCTCCAAGCTTTGTGCTGTGCATGAGGTCAATGAGTCTCTGCATGCACCCTTTGCATAAATATAAGATCACATGGAAGTGGTTTGTCAGCTCAGGACCTGATGAGAAAGAACCAACTTTCCCATAACAAGCTTTGTATCTTGTCTGGACTGGTACGGTGTTTGGGTTCTTGAGGATCACTCGGCAGAAGGTTGAGCAAGGGAGTCCTCAAGACCCAGACCATTCTCAGATGTGGCCCTGAGCTTGGAAAGAGTGGACACTTTCCTAGCCAGCACTAGGTCATGCATATGACCTTCCATTTCTGCTCACAGATGTTGCCCTTGGACTTTCTTCTCCCCCAAGAGATGAATAGAAGTCAGAAGAGGATGATCAATAGACACTAAATACACAATATCCCATAAAATTTAGGGAAGGATAGAAAATACAACTCTGGTCTCCTAAAACTCTGGCTTTTAAGCTACCGCTGATTTGACCTGACCTTGTTTTCTGGCCCCAAGGAATGCAGTTGGCAAACACCGTGAGGCACGCTGAAGCCAAGTTGGGGATGCCCAGGGGGCTGAAGGCAGGACCTGACCTCCTTGTGCTCCTCAGACCCACGTCCCTTCAGGAGACCACCACCATCACAGAGAAATCGTGCCACATCAAAGCTACCACCGGCTGGGTTTCACATCATGTCTCCAGAGCGGCAGAGACACGTCAGGCTTCTGCGGGCACATCCCCTCATCCTTTCTCTTCTGAATCCTTTATTTTTCCCCCTTTCTCATTCTGTCTTTGCTTGCATTTCAAGGTTAAAAAAAGTCAGGATACAATAGTAAATATGTAAGATTAGCTCCTAAAATATGTTAGCAAGTGAAAGCTAAAGAAAGCCAAATGAATTTAAAAAAGGCTTTCTTGAAGCTTAGAACAGAGACAGCTCTTTTGATCCTTTATCACACAATAACAAAAAAAGCACCAAGCGAGATACATATATATAATATACATATGATATATATATTTATATACTCTGTGTGCGTGGGTACGCGCGCCGTTTGTGTGTGTGCATGTGTGTGTATGTGTGTATTTTAATTCACATAGGCTTTCCTTTCTTTAAAATGCTGCAAGAAGCTTTTTTTTTTTCTGCAGATTTCTTTTTCTTTCTTTTTTTTGATATTTCAAAGCTGGCAGTTCAGTAAATGGCTGGAACTGCCACATCTCTGTTCTTGCTAAAGAAATCAATGCTAATCCTATTACTGGCAGTTATCACCTATCCCAGAAACCGCGGCTAAAAGAAAAAAAAACCACTGAGATGTCAAAGTAGGAAAAAAGCATGGGGGAGGGGGAGAAAGCGCCCTTCATTCACTTTCAAACAGTGATTGTTTTCTTATTTTTGATCATTTTTCCCTGTTAAGAGAGAAACTAAACCAAAAAAAAAAAAAAGAGGAAAAAAAAATCTGTGCTCAAATAAAATGAAGGGCCTGAATTAAATCCACACACCCGTGTGCACCAAGGGATTGCTTGGAGCCAGTGCTGTTGCGCCAGGTGGGGGCAGCCCCATTTTGGGTGTGCTTGCTATTGGGGGGACACCCTCCAAACATCCAACCAGGCTTTTGCACAGGATGGGGAATTTGGGGGTCTTGCATCCCCTGATTTAAGCCTTCACATCTGCAGCTGGTCTCGGGGCAGAGCATCTCAGATGGCTTGGGTAGGTCAGTGCAGTTCAGACATCGCCGTCTGTATGGGATCTTGGCTGCCCCAAAGCTTCTTTAGTCTTTGCTTCTCATCCCATGTGTTCCTGCAACATGCTCACCCACCTTGAGCATCCATGGGGTATGGCTTGCCTGCCCAGCATGTCCCCATCACAAGCAGTCCTGATCACAAGATGCTGAAACAATGCAGCTCTCAGGGTCACCTTGCCACGGGAAGGCCCTGCTCTGGGCTGTCACAGCCCACTTACTGCCTCGTGAGGTTGGGCAATCAGATCCCAGCTGAAAAAGTCAAGAGCAGCAGCAGCGTGTGAGCCAGGTCTTTGGGAAGAGGTCTCCAGCTCCTGCCCATCAGCCCACACCATCCCCTTGCTGCCAGAAGCAGGAGATTTTGACCATCAGCCTGACGTGCTGAGGGCAGGCTGGTACCAGCCACAACGATAACGAGCAAGAAAGGAGAGCACAAACCAAATGAGCAGCCAAGAAAGCAATACAAATAAACCCAGGGTGGGGGTTTGGACAAGCAGGCAGCCAGGTGTCTGCTCCACCTCGCCACAAGGCAGTGCATCTCCTGGCACGTGGGCAAGCATCCCCACAGCACCCCACCACCTACCCCACCACTGGCACCCCTTCCAACCTCTTGCTCTTCAAGTAAAATTTCAGTTCCCTCTGGGCACTGGCTGGTGGCCTTGGCTCTCTAGCTCCCTGAGCCCTGTAGAGTCAAATTGGTGTCCTTCATCCAAAGGGGAAGGCTGCAGACATGGATCTGCTCTTCAGGAACAAGGGAAAGTATTTTAAAATAAATAAATAAATAAATAAATGTTAACATTTTTTAAACTCTGAGGCAGTGTTAGGGCCAATTTTGGCTTTGGAGAATATCTCGGACTTGTGCAAATGGAGTTTGTAATCCTGGAGGGAGTCAGCAAGGGATGGGGGAGGCACTGCGAACCACGAGAGGAGGGAGCACACCCCAGACACCTCATTTTTGGAGTTATTTGCAACTAGTTTTATTCTTGCTCTCCCTGCCCAGCCATTTCAACCATCTCGGGTGGCCTGGCCATGCAGCTCCATCTTCTCTTGCCTGCCCATCACAGCTTGGCTTCTGTAGAAGTGCAACCAGCCTCTGAGCCCAAAGGGACCAGTGGGGACAAGCACTGCAGCAAGCATCCAAGCTCCTGGGTTGTCACAAAGTGGGAGGACACAGCCCTGGGTGGAGGTACCACGATGGGGCATGAGTGACATAGGGAAGAAAATAAAGAGGGCTGTTGGAGTGTCTTGAGGATAACAGCAGGCTGTTGAGATGCTCACAGGTGACAGAGGGGAGGCAGGTACCCGTGGAGCTAAGGACACCTTGGGACAGATCAGGCTCGCACAGCCCGTGCACAGCGAGTGACAACACCAGGGACAGGGCAGAGATATTTCCACCAGAGCTCTGTGGGGGGTGGGCAGCAGCAACACTGGATGGCAAAGCAGAGACAAAGGTTGAAAAGGAAAGCATGAGGATTTCTTAGCGAAGAGAGAGAAATGAGTAAAAGCAGTTCCTGTCTGGCTGGAGGTTTAGGGGGGATGGGGGCAGCCACAAGTGTATGTGTTCATTTGTCTGTGGTTGGAGATGTTAAAGGAAAATAACAATTGGGCATCTCCAAATAACGTTAGTCCTGATTTAACTCAAAAGGCAGAAGGAAAAAAAAAAAAAAAAAATGTTACAGGTTGCTTGTGAGACTTTCTCATGGGTTTAGTGCAACTGAAGTAATTTTTAACAAAGATATTTCTTTGAAGGGGGAGCAGCAAAAATATTAACAGTATGCCAAGGTATCCCTAAAATAATCTAGGACTATCAGAAGACTTTTTGTTTCCTTTTTTTTTTTTTTTTTTTTTCTACAACAAGAAGTGGTGGTGAAACAAGAACTCTAGCTCACAGTGACCAAAACCACAGCATCCAGCCCCAAGTGTGGGCAGACGCAATGTTCCCATCAGCTTCCCCACAGCCCTGAGGACCGTGATCGGAAGAAAAGAGAAAACAAATGGGTTTGTACTTCCTGGCAAGGTTTCTCTTTGCCTACTGTTGCTGGAGGACATGGTTGGGTGAGCCTAGACCATCTCCTGGGCTTGCACATCAGCAGGAGGGCACAGAGAAAGATGTCTTTCTGATGGCAAATGATGAAGGATATGGATGTTGCTGGCAGGTGGGCATTAGAGAGGGCCATGGTACCACCACCTCCACAGCTGACATCTGCATAAAAGCATAAAAGCTGAAAAACGAATGGGGAAGGTCTCTTTTTTTTTCTTTTTGTGTGTGTGTGTGGTTTTTTTTTTTTGGGGGGGGGGTGTTCCACACCAGGCAGAGCTGAAGGACTGGAGATGTGGATCACCATGGGTGGCTCAAATTGTGGTGCATAAATCCCACCCAGAGAAGACTTCTTTGGGTGTCTTAGGAGCATAATTTTATGAATTGTTTTCAAACAGTGTTTTTTGTTTGTCTGTTTGTTTTGTGGCCTTCTTTTCTGCCTTTAAAATGAAGGTCAGGTGCTCAGCTGAGGATTTGACCTGAAGTATTGAATGTAATCAGCTATATCACCAGACAAAATGGAAGTGTGTAATTAGACACATTCTTCACTATTTATAAAATATCATTTCTCTCCCAGTATCAATATTTGGCAATTCTCCTTGGAGCTATGTGGATTTTATCCACTTTCATAGTTCAATCAGTAGGAAGCCACTCTTCCTGCAAACTCCGAATTCAAAAGGTATCCAGAACCTCCTAATTAGGGCTGCTAATGAGGGACAGAAAAGAAACTGTGTCCCAGCAGAAATAGTCTCCTTTCCCAGGCAGGATATTTGATGGGAAATTTGCTTCCAACTTCATTTGCAGTTGGTCCCACATCTTAATGGCCAGTGATCTGCTCCAGGGAAGGGTGGCTACTACCTCCCTGACTCCTGTCCCCACTGCCAGGAGAGACACTTTCAATGCCACCTTATTGTGCCAAGGGGTCTCTTGCAGCAAAAACAGCCTCCTTTTCCCTCGGGACCTCAGGATGCCACCTCCCAGAAGATTGCACCCACCAGCCCTGGGCTGCAAGGCAGAGCAGGGACTTGGGGGCACCTCCCAGGGAAAGCTCCAGCCCATGGGTCGGGGGTGAGAAGTCCTTCAGGGATTTGGCAGTCGTTCCTGGGGGAATGAAAGCCAGCCTGGGAAAGCCAATATTCTGCAAGCAGAAGGGAAAAAACCTTCTCCACTGCCCCAGTTTCCCAGTTAACCATAGTGTGAAGCCCAATGAGGGTTCATACTGGGAAGGATGCCTGGTCCCACAGCTGTGCAGGGGCACCTGGACCCCATACACTTCCCAGCTACCCTGGATGGTTTCACACCTACTTTAACATAACCTCTGTTCTTCCCCTTGCACATCTGGGCAGTGAAGAAGATGTAGAAGAAGCAGCCCCTGCTCCCCATAGCACCACGTCCCAGAGCCCCCCTCCGTGCCCACCCCCTTCTTTCCCTTCCAGCCAGACTCCTGTCAAGAAGCTAATGCCTGCTGATTAAACAAGCCTTGAATTTGAATAGTGAGCAATAAAGAGAGAGAGGCACACGGCCATCCGTGCACAGCGTGCCCTGCGGGCAGCAATCAATGGGAACGGGGGATGCGCCAGTCAGCAGCTGGGAGCTGCAGCCGCACACTGCCTGCTCGCAGCTTTTGGGGAAGGGGCAGCCATGGGGGTGGGTTAATGCATTGCAGTGCTCGGAGTTATAAGTCTGGGCTTCCCACTCAATGCTGCTGGCACCCGGGGGGCCCACCGTGGTGTCTGTGCCTATGGGTGCAGCCTCTCACCCAGCATCAGGCCAGCCTCTCCTCCAGCCTCTCAGCGCAAACACTCAAAACGGGCGTTTTTTTCCACAAAAGCTGCCATTTCTTTGAGATCGGGAGATGCTTTCCCTGCCTGCAATAACGGCAAGCTGCTAAATGGTGACAGCCACAGCCTGTCTCTGAGCTGGTTAAAATAAACCATCATTTCAATGCCCGTGGCATTGCGATACATCCTCAGCACGAGGCTGGCTCAACCTAGGCACAGACATCTCTTTGGCTGTATAAATCGGTCATTTACACCTAATTCACCCAAACTGCCTGAAAAGTTGTTTTTGCACTGGTCACCCAGTGGTCAGCTGGAAACAAAAACCACTGAGGGAATGCGTCACAAAACGTGGCTGCTTTGGGTGGGTTCTTGCCATCGCTGGCAAAGGTTAATTTGTGCAAATCAAAATCTCCCAGTCCAGAAAAAGAGTAGAGGAAGAGGCAGGAAATGTATATGTTCTTTCTCTAGGCTATTTTTCTGACCACGTGTTCTGCTGGTGCAGCCTTGCAGAGCCTTGCAATTACTCTTTAATAGCTGAGATGATCAAGCCGTACTGGCTGAAAAAAGAATTTACAAAACTTAAATCTAACCCTTTTTTTTTCAAGTTTACAATACTCATGTGAGTCACAGCAGAGACAGACCCTTTCTGAATCACTGCAGTGAAATATTTTGCTCTTTTTTTTTTTCTTTTTTTCGAAGACAGTGAATATCTTGACAAAGCCACCAGTAAATTCTTCATTTACCTTGAGAGAAGACTGGGTACATTTCCAGAAGATGTGCATTAGATCAGCTGCAAGCTGCGGGCCCAGAAGTGGGGGACCACAGGGGTAGGCACGTGGTGATGGGGACGACCCCACCAGGTGGTCGCAGTACTCTTGTCTGGTGACACCTACGGATCTACAAGCGGGTGAAATGTTCATCGCTGGCGCGTAATTACCTTATCACTGATCTTAATTTCAAATATTTCTCCATGAAGCGCTGTCTATTTACATTTCTGCTCCTAAAAATTTCATAGCAGAAATGGCACGATGTCATATTTATATTAATTGGATATTCTGGGTTTACTGCTCGCTCCATGGTGGGGTTAGAAACCACATAATATGGAAAATAAAATAGATGTTTGTGTGTACACAGCATATAATTTAATGTATGAGATACACGAGATCTTCCAGCATAGAGTGTTTTAAACAACGGCATTTTAGCCTCCTAAGCACAGCAGCAAGGGAGACATTTTCCATGCTCAGTTTCTCTGCTATCGGAACATTTGTTTTTTATTCTGAATATTTCAGCACATCTATTTACCTGGCACTATATTTAGTACCACAGTACCAAGATGGCATATATAAAGATTCAATTGCAATTCCCATCTGATGTCCCTTCCCTCTCCTTTTTACCCCTTTTTTTATGTCCGCACTCTGAATTCAGCACAAAGTTGGTGTGTTTAATTTAAAAAGAAGTAAAACGCGCCAGGAGACGCCTCAGACCACTGCAAATCACCTACTTTATAGAGGCAGTAAAATTGTGTATCGGATTAAAAGTGATGCTGATCTGAAATTTATGATAACTTTTAATGGCATTATAATTTTTTTTCCCTGTGCGCTCCATCACGGAATCGTTTGGATGCACAGTGCGGCGAGATGAAATTTGTAAGGGAAGAACATTACACAGGCGAGCACCGAGACGGGGGGGGACAGGCGTTGGGATGATGCGGGGGCCCCTTCCCGGTGTGCAAAGGACGTGGGGCCGTGTGTGCTCCATGCCACGGGGTGAAAATCACCCCTGAATACAGTGGTTATTTTGGAGAGCACTGGCACTGGACCGTGCTGGGTCTAGACCACTAGCAAAGATCTGTTGGGGTTCCTCTCCCTCACCCCTTTTCAGTCCTCTAGGCAAAGGCAGAGAGGCAGGGACAGACGTCCTTTGCCGTGTATCTACCCCAGGAGCACAGGGAACAGCCCTGCAGCACCGACCCGCAGAACGGTTGAGGTAAAGGCACCTCTGGTCCAACCCCTGCTGAGCTGGTGCCCCTCTCTGCTCCATAAGCCTTTGGAGATCCCCAGGGAGGAGGCTCCTGCACCTCCCCTGGGCAGCCTGTGCCAGCGCTCTGCTTTGGGCAGGTCCACAGCACATCTCCAGCCAGCACCCAGCACCGGCAGCTTTGGTGGAGAGAGATGGATGCCAGCAGGGCCCACGGAGAAAGGCCAACTAAAAATTCCCTGTGTGGGTTTCCAGGCTTTGGAAGCGTGGCTCGATCCTTTGGTTGGCAGTAACGTGGATATGGCCCCAGGGTGTTGGGGTCTGAGGGCATTTACGAGTGCACACACAGGAGGGCAGAGCTCCACCTCGTGCACGAGTGACAGGTGTCTGGCAGAGCACCAGCACCACACCTTACCCATTCTGGGACAGAAACACGCCTCTCCACACCAACAAAAGCGTGAGACCTGAGCGCCAAAGTCAGCAGCTCTCAGCACCCCCGTGGATGTGTCCTGTAGCTTCACGCTGAACGACAGGGGGAATGTCAAACTTCAAGTTGTGACCCCCCCCCACTGCCTCCTCTGCCCGGCCAAGGAGGAAAAGCACTACGTGGTCCTGCAATTAAACACTTTGTAGTGAGCATACACACAAGAAGCCAGAAGCAGTCCTGAAACCTGCCTTTCCCTGATTTCTCAACTGTGCAGAGCAGCTAACATTCACTGACATAAACCTAGACAGTAGTGCATTAGTCATGCTAAAATTAGAAAAAGGAGAGTTGTATGTATATGTGCAAATAGTGAGATCATTAACAGCCACAGAAAATTGAATCCCACTATTTTAATTTATAAAGAAATTTGTGTAAGAGCAAACCCACCTGTCAACAGCTCAGAGTTCTTCGGGAGAAATATCTCTGCATTCAAGGAGCCGAAATGCTGGCACTGCCATCACTCAAGGGATGTGCTGGGGAAGCCAGCAGATGCTGGAGGACAGGTTGTTCCAAGCAGACATCTGGCAAGAAGGAGAGCAGCTCGGCAGGGCGAATGTGGGTCGGACAGGAGGTGGAAGAACAGGAACTACGATCCCCACAAAGAAGAGAAAATTGCATTGACACTAGGTGCATGCAACCAGATGTCAGCTAAAATCTCTTTAGGAATAACATGGAAAGAAATCTGAATTATTTATCCGCTGGCCATTTGCTTCACAGAATATGAGGGAATAAAAACAGTGGCTTCCATGTCTCATCCCCCAGGATGCGGCATATTTTGGGGCACTGGTGCAAGTACACAGACAAGGCTACTGCCTCAGTTTCCACTGTGTGAAGGAGGTGAAGATGTGGGTGCAAAAGCCACAGGTGAGACACCAGTTCTTCTGGAGCAGATTTAACAGCTGAGGAGCTAGTTAGCTGACTCTGCCCTGCTGTTGCATTGATTTGCAGTGGGTTCTTTTGCAAAACAAATTTGCAAAAACATAGGAAATTTTACAGCACCCTGGTTTTGCCGTTGCTGCCTTCGGCAGTGGGCAGTGAAACTTCCATTTTTCCCTCCTTCTGTACCTCATTCTTTTTTCTTCTCCTTCTCCAAACTCTGTGATACTACTCCACAGTAAAATATTAACTGCTGTAAGTGATTGTTTTGCTGTATTATGTGAAGTCAAAAACCTTTTGAATTGTATTTCGCAGTGAACCTGCCTTTGAATCCATGTGTTTTATCATTCCACAGCAACACACATAATTTCAAACAAACAAGTGAACAAACCCAACGATAATGGCCTGAATCTCTTATCAGTCAGTTTTACACTGGCGTAACTCCATAAACTTCAGTGGAATTAATCTTGATTTACACTGTTGGGAGAGCAGAAACAGGCACCGTAAATAGCTGTATACCGATGCAAGGCACTTAAAAGCAAAAGCAGTCGCACCAGAATGCCTGGCAGCAGATGAGGATGAAGGCTTATAAAAAAAAAAAAAAAAAAAAAAAAAAAAAAAAAAAAAAAAGCTTTCCTGGTGGTGTTAATCCATGGGCAGGGGGATAAACCCAAAGGACAGCAATGGAGAAGTCGTGCCATCCATCCAGCCCTGTGGAGATGGCAGCCTGTGATGCTGCAAGCGCAGAGGCTTGTTCATGGGACATGTCCCCCTGGTGGTCCTCAGCATGGGTGACAACGAGACACGCCACTTGGTGGCACAGCCTGCTGGGGACATCACTGCAGGGGTAGGACAGACTAGGAGGCAGCTGATATGGGGTTCATTAGAGGAGGTGTTTGGGGCTGTAGGAGCTCCACAGCTGGAGCTCACCTGGCTGTGGATGCTGGGACATGCCATCAAGCAGAGCCCTACACATCAGGCTGCCCCCACAGCAGAGCCCTGGAGACCTCTACTGGCACTGAGGGAATGGGGGACTTAAAAAATCCTTTGGAGGCTCCAGCATGTCCCCCCATCAGGGGTGTGGGCTCCCATGGTCCCTGGGAACATGGAAGGGATGTGGCCACCCACAGCCCCACTGCGAGTCGGACAATCCTGTCCCTTCAAACACCTTCTGGGAAACAGCACCAAGAAACATGTCAGAAAAATGTCCCCCACAGGCTGACCCAGAAGGCGAGAAATTTTAAAACCTGTTGCTTATAGAGTGAGCTGGCGTTGGGTTCAGATCCCACTGCTGGCCTCAAATTGGGATCAGTCACATGGGGACCAGGGTAATCTGCAAGATCTTGTGATTGTGCCCTCAGCAGATGGCAGCTATTGAATTCCTTTGAATAAATCATTTTTATCAAGGTCACTTACAACTTGAAAACCAAAATCATCCTTTCAGTTGTACTGTAGCAAGCCCTGGCATGTGTTCTTGGCACCACAAACATCAGAGTAGCAAAAGGATTGTTTTCCTTGCCTGCTGGTTCTTCACCGCAAGGGCACTGCCAATGTGCCCTTTGCTCCCAGGCAGCCCAAGGAGAGCAAGGTGATGGCTGAGCCCTCCTGCCGAGGTGACATGGCATCTTCCCAGCCCTGGAATATTCCCACTTTGCGTTGGAACTTTCCTGCTGGCTTGGTTTGGGGAAGAGAAGGGAAGATGTCTGGAATCACCCTCGGAGTGCCTGGATGCTGGTCAAGGCTCCTCTCCATCCTCATCCAGTCCCTGCTGCTGGGACCAGAGCTTCTGGCATCTCCTGAAATGGACAGAGACTGGAAATATGAAATTCCGGTACTGGCAATGTGTCAATAGGTTATTTAGGTCCTGAAAACACACCGCTGCACTTTACTCCATGCCCACAGCCTGTTGTAAGCAGATCGTCATAAGCAGCTCGGCCTTTCCACCTGCGCTGATAACATCTTGCTCCAGGGCTCCTTGAACGACATCATCCCCCTTTGACGGGCAGTCAAACAAGAAAGTTCTGGTTTTGTTATGGATACTTAATGCTCTTGGTAGTGTTTTTAACACTGCAATCTCTGTGCCTAAATGCCTTCCTCAGATGATGTCCCCAGACCTTGTCTTCCTACACCGCAGGCTTTGCCTGCATTGCTTCAGCCTGCTGGAATCCAGAAGCAGGCTTTGGGGCCATGACCAGTGTCTGAGAACAACGCTGACAGAAGCACCCCACCAGACAGGTCCCCAGGGCTGCACGACAGTGAGCTGCGTCCGATGGCCTGCAGCTGCAGCACCCCCAGCACCCCTTCAGGGCTGGGGTCGGGGTGCAGAACACCACCCGAGTCTCTTCTCACACCTGTGGGGGTCAGAACAACCAATTGGCTTTGCTATTCCGGCTATTTTTAAACTCATTTACTCAAGGTGATGGCAGAAGGCTGATAACAAGATCCTATCTATTTTGTCAGAGGGATAACATTATTAATTTTTGCTGGGATTGCACTAGTTAGGACTAAAGGAAAACATAGGAGATCCAGAAGGGTACACAACTAGGAAGAGATGGGACCTGCCACAAAAAATGACAAAATAAATGTGGAGCCTATGTGCTCTCACAAATATTGCAATTGCTGTGCTCCTTGGAAAAAAAAATAAAAAATAAAAAAATAAAAAATAAAATAAAATAAAATAAAATAAAATAAAATAAAATAAATAAAATAAAGTAACAGCAAAGAGGCCAACATGGCCACAGAGCAGCCCCTGGGCTGGGATGGATTCCTCAGCCTGAGGATCCATCCGAGTGGGGCTGGTGAGGGACTTACAGGGACGCTGGTGCTGTGGGGACGTCAGGGTGCGGATGCACCCAAGGGTGCTGGGCACAAGTTGAGCCTGGAGCTGGCTGAGGAGCTTGCAGGTGAGTCCATGCAAGGCTGTGCTGGCCAGGCAGGTGGATGAAGGTGCCCAGAGGCATCTCAGGTTATTCTACTGGTTCCTTGGGTCAGTGGTAAATGTCCACCCCACAGCACAGGGGGTACCTGCTCATCCGTGATTTGCTTTGGCTCCTTGCAGTACACCAGCACATCTCTGCAGGTTTGAGCATCCTCCCATCCCCGTCCGTAAAGCATTTCCCTTATACCCTAAAGTTTTCCACAGGGAAAAAGAAAAAGTTCCTTAGGATAATAAACACAAACTGTAGCTATTACTTAAAGCTTGAAGCACTGCCACAGTGTAAGGAGAAGGAGCCCCAGGTCTCTGCTTCCCTCCTGGATGCTGCCACTGTGCACAGCAGCCAGCCCCCACTGCCAGCAGGAGGGTGGGAGGGAGGCTGAGGAACCCAGCCCAGGCTTTACCCAGTGTCTCTGAGCAGCCCAGGCTTTACCCAGTGTCTCTTATCAATCTTCATAACAAAGAGAAAACAACTCGACCATCTCTTGTGGGTAATAAATTGAGTACACTTGCGTACTCGCCTCTGTACTCGTTTCTTTGAGAATTAGCCCTATTGATGAGACCCAGGTGAAGAGCTCCAGAAGCAATCAAAGTGAGTGCTGCACCTCGAGGTACACCTCGATGATATTCCTGTGCTCCTCTTTTCACCCTGACCCTATCTGATGCTAGCATCACCACGAGGTGCATTAGAGATGATGCTTCATGAAGGAAAGCTGCACTTCACACTGAGAAAGCTTTGATCCAAATGCACTTCAATTAGCAGAGTGCAGGTCCCAGGGATTCCTGGACAAGCTGCAGCTGTAGAGATTAAGACAGAGGGATGCTCCAAGCCAGGGAAGAGGATCCAGGCTGGGGATTTGCTCTATTTTTAACTCCTCTGCTCCCCATTTGGCCACTTCCAGTTGCGCTGCCAAGACCACTGCATTCCTGGACCCATCAGGTCTGTCCGAGAAAACACCAGATCTTCAGCCAGCGAGATCCAAGCCCTAACCTCGTTCAGATGTTTTCTCAATAAAGGTCAAAACTTATCTGGTTGCTGAGGCCCCCTCACTCTTATGCACGGAAAGGAAGCATTTTGCTGTTAATTAATTCATTCAGATGAAACCAGAAAAAATGTCAATGTAACAAATTAGATACTCATTGATTATTGACTTAAAAAGGAGTTAATGGTTCTGTACTGGAGAAGGATGCTAGGCAGGTCTTTCATTGATTATTGACTTAAAAAGGAGTTAATGGTTCTGTACTGGAGAAGGATGCTAGGCAGGTCTTTATAGTGATACACATACAATTCTCTTGTTCATATGGGCTCTGGAGTTGGCACTCTAGTTGTGAAAATGCATATGGAAATTCTCTATATCTTTGTTCTTTCCTGTTTTTTGTTTTTTTTTGTTTGTTTGTTTGTTTTGTTTTGTTTTGTTTTCTTCTTCTTCCTTCTGCTAGGACAGCTTGCAATCATGCTGTGCAGACCCAAAGCAGAAAGGTTCAACCTAATGCAATGCCATCCACCGCAGACACTCATGTGCAGCCCCCGAGCAGGATGAGCAGCATCCCCTCCTCTTACCGGCCTGCGGTTGTGACTTTGCTCATCACAGGACAGCAGACAGGACAGTGGATCCGCAGAGCTAGCCAGAAAAAAAGGAGCTGTTTGCACTTGGGGCAGTGCTTGAGGCAGGAGATGGGTAATCGTAGGACAGTGAAGAACAATTTGAGTCAACAGCAGTGACATCTGAGGACGCTGTTTTGAAAAGCGCAGTGTGGTCACTGTCAAGAGCTGATGTAAATTGTATTTTAATCAAAAAACTAGATTGTGGATTAATTTTTAGAAAGAAATAACATAGCTGTATTTAATTAATCAAGGCTTTAAGTGACCTAAATGGAAATACTCCATGAGAATAACTCCTCTGCTGGCTTAAGACAGTTTGTACAGGGGATACGTACTGTGTTTCCTATGCACTGAAATAATGAGTTCCCTACCTGGAAAAGTCACTTGGCCCCAGTAAAACATGTCTAGAGCAACTCTGAAAGTAAAGAGCATTTAACATTCCACAGCAGTCAGCCAGTGGGCAGACTCATAGCCTGGAGGTAACTGAGGCCATATGGAAGGGTTGTAACCCCAAAATGTTTTGTTTTGTTTTGTTTTGCTTTTTATGATACACACCCAAAAGCCAGTCCTCGTATAATCGAGAGAGCTCTTCCACTGAACTTCTCCCTGTCTGGAGTATAATCAAGCATCTGAGAAACAGGAAATTTTGTCTTTATGCAGAGAGCAGAAGAAGGCAGCATCACCCAAAGCCCCCCCCCCTCCCCCCCCAGGCATCCCCACCATCCCGGGGGGCTCTGCACAGCCCCAGGCACCCCCTGCCTGCACACAGCTCGTGTGCTCTAACCCTGAAAACACACCTCGCTTCACCATTGCCAGGGGTTATCTTCTCGACATCTCTCATTTTTACCTAGCTTTTCACAAACCAGTAACATGTTTTCTTTCTTTAATAACAAGGGGAGGAAACAGCAAAAATTCTCCCAGCAATTCCAGACCCCTCTGAAAGGGAGCATGACTGCAGTCTACTTTAACTACAACAGGCATGTCCTAGGGTAGCAAGGATGTGATGAAACACATGCTTTACAACCAAGTTTAAAAAAGAGAAGGAAAAGAAAAGAAAAAGAAAGGCTACATTCAATGGCAGAAAAAATTGATTTAACCACATAAAATATTACAAGCGAAAATCAGAGGTTAGAAGTAGAGTTGAAATGCAATCCATTACCTCCATTATCCAAAACAGGCTGTTTATTTACAGCTAGAAACTGTAGAAATGACTTGGCTTAATCGTAATTAAAACCTTTTGGTATCTTTAGAGCAGCAGAAGCTTTCCACGCAAAGGTAGCAGGGCCGTGAGGCGGAGGAGATGCTACGACTTAGAACAAGGACATCTTGGGCTTCAAGGAGAACAAAACAAAACCCTGACAAACAAGATATTAGGCTAAGAACAATTCTAACTGTGGCAAGAAAAGAGGGTTTGTAACTGAATTTGCAAAAGGCCATACAGCAAAACTAGAGCTAAACTATTTGCAACATGTATTAGCTGAAAGAAGAATTTCAAGGGAGAAAGGATCATCTGCTGGGGACGGCGCAGAAGCTGTCTGAGCTTAGTGCCTGCTTTTGCCTCCAGGCTGGCACCAAGCAGCTCCCCTTTCCTCCCCGGGGCCCGCCACCCACCACGGCAGTAGGTGAGGCTTCTCTTGGATCCCAGGCTTCTGCCACCCTGTGCTGGCATCCACGTAGACACCAATTTCCTCCTTGAAGAGCCTGTTGGGAACAGTAAGGGTGCAAATATTAATATATGGGATCCTGCAGGGTTATGGGTGCCTCTGCAACAACCATATCCCCCTCAGAGGCAGTGACGGGAGTTCTTACCAGTGCTGATGAACTTCCCATTTCTCCTGAACTCTTCAGACAACTTTGTTGCTGAGAGAATTGCTGAAGGCAGTTGCTGTGAGAGCAGAAAAACTTCATGGGGGGGTCAAGAGCTCTATTGCACATGTACAATCAGGCTCTATTTTGCACGTAAACAAAGCAGACATGCTTTCCCATGCAAGATGAACTGAGCTCTTCCTTGCTACGGAAACTTGGTCTTTGACACCACAGGCTTGGCAGCCACGACCCAGCTGATCTCTATGGGGTATCTGTGGAGGCTCAGGAATAGATCACCCCATCCAATGCCCGTCCACGTCCCACCTACCGTGCAGCCAGGTGATGTCCCCCTGCAGTGCTCCCAAGTGGCATGGGACCATGCCCAGCCTTCTGGTGCCCCCAGCAGCTCCATCGGTGACATGCAGTCACATACAGCCTCACCTCACACGTTTCCTCACATAACAAAACAGTGCCAGGAAGAGGGTAAAAATAACAAGAAATGGGTGTGCAGAAGATGGATTCCAGAGATGGGTGGTTCCTTCGTGTGCCACGGTGGAGCCCCAGATCTGTGCAGATACTGAGGCCAGACCATAGTGTTTCTTAGCCTGCATCAGGACAGAATGTCTCAGGAGCTCGAAAAGTAAGGGAGAGAGACACGGATGTCCCCCTAAGGATTTCTTGTATAAAAAGGCAAAGGAAAATGAACAACACGAGAATTTTGTGGTAGTCAGAGCAGGTCAGCATGCATTTAGTCCGACATGCATCACTCCATGAGTCTGAAAATTGTGTCTTACCTGTGCGTCTTCCACGTCTGCCCAGGCGTCTGTCCACAAAGAAAGGCCCCTGCGGTGAGCAGCTCTGCCCAGTGAGGCGCATTCAAGGGAGAGCAGAGCTGCTGCCCCCGTGCAGGCCCAGCAGGTGCCCTCCACAACCTGGCTCATGCTAATGGGGTGTACTCCAGAGAAGTCCTCTCCACCTTGTCCTCCAGTATCTGGTCCCTCCGACCTGGTCTGGGTGATGCAAGGCATTTGGGAGAAACATAAGCATGCCAGCAGCATCTGCACATTAAACCAAGAACAAAGCTTCAGCTGGGGCTGTATCCAACTCTTTGGCACATCAAGGATGGGAAAGGACACACGGATGGCTTGTTCACTAACCCACGCTCTCCCTGCCAGAAAGCTCTGCCAGAAGTTATCAAGAAAGCTGCAAAATGAAGGCATGATATGCTGTGGTAATTATGCGTGCTTGCATATATTTTTTAACAAGCATTCTGCCTTTTAGTAAATATTCTTTAGCAACTCTGTTGTCCCATTGCAGCACAGTTAGCTGTAAAAATGATTGCCTCATCTTTACTAACTCTATCAGTGCCACAGATGGCCACCCCCTTGCCAGCTGCAAGAGGGCTGAAAGCAGCTATGATGTTTGGAGGGACCAAGGAGGCCATCTGGCAGAGCGTAGTGACATCAGTGACTATTCTGTGTCTTTTCAAGGGTGGCAATTATAACATCACCAAGTGGTTACTCAAAGCAGGTTTTCCCCACCTAAAAGAAAAGGAAAAAATCACCTCCAGATCCCTCCGAGAGACATCTTTGGCATTTGCCACCAGCATCTGTCACTGTCCCCTGTACCAGCTACACAGGTCACAACACATTTGTAAGAAGCTTTGAAAACTCCTTCCCCTGCATAGTAATAGTCATCTCTTTGAATAAACCAGTTGACTACAGGCACGTAAATATTTACAGGGCGTGCCCAAGGAGGGCCAGAAACCAATATATCACCTGAAGGAAGAATACATGCTCAGCGACCATAAAGACCTGAGCTCACGTTTGCCCTGAGCAATTACAGTTAAGTAACTGCAATACAAGCACATATTTAAGCACTTATGCAAGGAAAAGGGCCTGATGACCTCGATTATATTTGCATTGTGTTTCCTGTTGTTAGCACTTCCTTGGCGGAATGACTGCAATACATCTTGGACTCCAATTTCATCTGCCAGCTCCACGAGGCTGCAGCCAGCCACTGGAGAGATCCAAAAATGCTTAGAAGTTGAGCTGTATTTCTTCTTGAGCTTCTTTCTTCTCCTGTCCTGTCTCAGCAGCTGCTTGTGTCTCCATATTGCCATGTAGAGGAGCTCAGCAGAATGAAATTAGCCCCAGACCTCCCCTGAACACCAGGCATCAGCCGTGGCAGATGGACAACCACTGCGCCCACTGCCTGTCCCATGGCCTGCTTGGGCAAGTGGCTACGCTGAAATGACATGCATCAGAAAAAAATGATTGCTGTTATTTAACATCAGAAAAGATGGGGGGCAGGGTGAAGGACACTTATAAGTTGGTTGTGAGCAAAGCTGCAAAAACTTCATAGTTGTAGGCTGGCGGAGAGCAGCATTTTGTGTTTTGCAGACAATTGTAAGTCTTGCACATCATTTTTCACCCGAGGACTCCATGGAGATACACACCCAAAAACATTAACTGTCATAAAGTGAAAGACTGAGAAGTTGCTAAATGCCATAATTAAGGTGTTTGTTTGCCTGAGCCAGGGAAGAAGGTCCCCAGTCACATACTGTTTACACACTATTTTGCCTGCTTCATTCAGCACATAGGACGCCTGAGTTGGGAATGGCAAGGTGATTTGCAGATGATGAGCTCAGCCTATTTCCAGTGCAAAAGTTTCTCCACTTCTATGGAGACCATACTTCATGGTTTTGGGGTGTCTTCACAGAGCTATGTCCCATTGCATGGTGGAGAGAGAAGGGCAGTCCATGGGCTCCTCCAAAAGCCTTGTGCATGATGCTTTGATCTTTGCCACTGAGCAAAGTTTTACCTTCTTTTAATTTAAACAAAAAGCTTAAAAATTCAAGTTGTGTCTTGGCTTGTTGGGGCACCCGTTGGCACAGTGCTCACCCTGCACCCAAAGGTCAGGGTGGTCCAAGGTGGGAAGGGAGAAGTACTCACATTCCCAGCTCCTCCTCTGCTCCGCAGGCAGATGTGCCCCCTGGGCACATCTCCTTAGCATGGGAACAGCCACTTACAGCACTGTCCTGAAACAGGCATCCAGCCTCAGAAGTTAACAGTCCCAATCTTCTCATTAACACAAAACCTGCTGCTTCTGCTAGCTCCACCAGAGCAGCACATGGTGCCACCCCTTGGAGGTCCAGCTGAGATATGGACATCTCCAGATGCAGGCACATAAGAACTGCCAGACCTGCTCACAACAACACCAGTGTCCAGTACCAGTGTCACCATACAGCAACAGATACCAGAAGGAGATGTGAAAAATTAAAAAGGAGAAAGGCTGCTGTGGAATAAGCTTCCTTAAGTCCTGGAACGTGGAGGTTTATATATTTTGTAATGGCTTTTTTTCTGTGTAACTTAACTGGAGAACTTGGTTGCAGCAATATCTTGAGGCAATGAATCCCCTAGGCTATGTATGAATTGCTCACAAAAGTGTCTTTTTATCAGTCTCAGTTTTGTTGCCTTTCAAGTTTATTCAGTGTCCCTTTGAATGAGACACTCTTGTAATTGTCTAAAAAATAAATTTGATTGCCTGCTTGACCTTCTTTATGCCATTTATTACAGTCATTTCATTTTCTATTCATTCTCTCTCAGGAAAAAACAGAGACAATATCGTCACTCTAGCCACACTTGGAGTATTTGTATTGCCTGTCTCTGAGCCTTTGTTGTTTCCTTGTTTCATTTTGGATGTGGCACAATCAACTTCACACCGGCTTCAAGGTGGGAGCACACACTTGAGAACAGCAGTATCAGCTCCTTCTCTGCTTATGGCTTCTTTTTTTCTTAAAAAAAAAAAAAAAAAAAAAAAAAGTTATAGTTTCATGCTTCCTTTTGTCATCAGGGAAGGAATCAAGAATGCAGCAGAGAGCATTGCAGTGGTGCTGCACCAGTCCCGTGCTGTGTGTGATGGGCAGATCTGTTCCCGTTCCCCCAGGTCCCATGGAAGGTCTGGAGAAGACAGAGAGAGACATCCTACCTAGCCACATGCTACCTGCAAAGTCAAATACCAAGGACAGTCCTGCTCCAGAATCCTACTCAGTACTAACACCAAGGGTCAATCACTTCCAGCCTTTAAATCCACTTGTAAACAGCCGTGCATCTTCACCCATCACCCCCTCACTGTAGGATGCCACACATTAGACTGCTGGTTTGACATACTGAAAGACTTCAGCTTGGAGATATTTCATCTTCCCTCACGATATCTGGTTCCCCTTGTATTTTTCAAAGGATGTTGCTTGTTTCTGCTTCTGGACACTGTTCTGAGCTGTCATCGAGCTCACCTTGCCAGGTAGCTGTTCTCAGCAACACCCACTGAGTCTCTTCAAGCTCAGTTCCACAGGGATCGTACAATGGTTCCCCAGTATCAGAGCCGGCACTGCACCCACACCACCATTCAGATGACCACATCTCCCAGCACAACTGCATCGCCGTCACTGTGACCCACCAAGTCACTCACCAGCTGCTTCCAAAGCTGTCCCTGCTCTGTTGTCTTGATATTTTCCACCCAGAGACTGTATTTCTTCCTGGTTTTGGATGGGTTGGTGATGAATGGAGTAAAACAGCAATGAATAACCAGGCTTCTGCAGAGTGGATACAGGCTGGGACATGGTCCAGGACCTGCCAAGGTGCTTCCCCAGCTACTCGGAGGGGCCGCAATGACAGGCAAAAAGCCCTTCCTCTACGCTGGATGCGTTCTCCCCGTGGCACCAGGAGATTTTGCCAGCCTGAGAACGAGAGACTGGGACTCAAAAGAGGTAATCTTTTAGAACATAAATGGCCAAGCTAATTTGCTTCCAAACACACAACAACAACAGCAAAAATGCTCTTGGGCAAGGACCTCCTTTGCCAAGTTTCAACAGAGCAAAATTTTACAGTGAAGTTATAGCCACTTTGAATACCTTTGTTGGTTTATAATGGAAAAGCTGGCAGACCGTTATCAGAAACCGCTCTTCCAAGTGATGCTTTACCATGATAGATACCCCATGCATGTGTTAAGTTGAAGATACACATAGTAAGATTTGGAACCCTGTGAAAAATCATAAATATATATATATATATATCCTTAGCCTCTTCCCCTGTGATTTGCCCAGCTCTAGGATATTTCCAGAATTTCCTGCAGAAGTCCCCTCCCCTCCACCAGTCACCTCCCTTCAAAAGCAGTCTGCCAAAGCCAGATTTGTTGCCTCCCGAGGCTGGGAAATTCCCTTCCCAAAGACAACACATAAGAGGAGCAACCACGGTCCTGAGTTGAGCTTTACAAGACAATCTCTGATAAGTAAAAAACAAAAAAAAAAAAAAAAAAAAAAAAAAACTTAGATTATGGACAGAAAACCAAACTTGAGTGTAGTGTTGCTGAAGCATTTACAGTCCTGACACTGACAATAGCAGAGACAGCAATTACAAAAAATGTGTCACTACTCACTCTTCCTTGAAGGAGATGGAAGTGCAGGCTCTAAGGGAAGCAGGTTTGCAGAAGAGAGCACAGATCTTGGTGTCTGTGTTGATTGACCCTTCTGAGGTATCTGGAGAGTGCTAAATTCAGTGTTTTCTGGAAAATCCCTTTGGGAGATTTCCCATGGGGACCCCAGAGCAAAGCCAACCCCAAACAAGCAATCTCTGGCCAGCGCAATGAAATCCAAGGGGGCATGGGGTGCAGAAAAAAGAATTCTGATTACATGTGTGTGGGCCAGGTTCAGCCCCTTCTTGGGTTAGTCTTCTGCTGTTTTGTACATCCCTCTCCCAAGCTTAGACCCACACTGACATGGGGGGGAAGAAGAAGAGCCCCCAGCCCGCTTCTTCTCCCCAGGGCACAGGCTGCAGCACCGCGGTATGTGCATGCTTCAGAGGTGCTGCCGGGGTACAGCCTCCGATGGCCTCGTTCTGCAAGTTCACGGGGAAGCTGAGAAAGCTGTTGTAAGACTCGTGCTTAGTTTGCATTCATTTCCTTCCCAAACTCTCATTACCCGAAAGAGAAAGAGAGAGAGAGAGTGAGTGCATTCAAGTGGAAATGGTTGGAGTGCACTTAGAGGAATTTAGCCAAAAGGAAAAGGATAGATGATGGTGGCTTTTTTAATTTTTTTTTATTCTCAAAAAAAAAAAAAAAAAAATCCTCCAGAACTTAAAACTGTTTTAATCAGCTGAAAAACATACGTGGGCTTTACAGCTCTGAGACAGCTTGCACAGGCTCTGATAAATGCCTATCGCTCATTTGCATACGCTAACAGCTACACTTTAATCAGCCTCCTAATCCCTGATGATATTAATGAATTTTTTTTATGCTCTCTCCCTCTCCCCCCCCTCCCAGTTTTTTTTTAGTATCATGTTTGCTAATTCAAAACCGATCAGCGGCTTCTGTGTGCCTTTTTTTATGCAGGAAATAATGGGTGAGCTTGGTACTCCTGTTATCCTGCTCTCACAAATAATTAAGACTACAAAGGGTACAAATCAGTCTGAATGCACGGCACAAAGGCTCAAGCTATGCAAAGGTCTTTTTCTCTCTCTCTCCTCTCTCTCTCTTTCTCTCTTTTCATTTATTCTCTTCTTCTGACAAGAGGTGGCTTAGAAAGATACTTAGCAAAGCAATGAACTGGTCACTCCCCAAAAAAGCAAGAATTTCCCAGCCATTTTAAAGGCTTGCAATACACATTCAGATTTTTTTTTTTTTTCATGGTTGCCCACTCTGCTACTTGGTGCACCCTGCTTCTGGGGGAGGAGGCTGCCTGTTGGAAGAGTCTTCCCCTGAAATGCTGCACCTTTGTTTTGGTGGGTCTGCATTTCTCCTCAGGAGGGCTTGGCATGGGAGGATACCACAGGTTTTGAGCCAAGAACACATAGAAAGGTCTATCCTACATGCGTTAACAGGGAAAAGGAGCAGCAGACCAGCTGAATCTGTTGGAAATGAAAAAACAGCTGCATGAGCCCAACAAATGCATGGGAATTCATCCAGCTTCTGAGCAGATCAGGGGCTGTAGGTGTGAACACAGGCACCAGAGTACATAGGGACCTCATGAAAGCTTCCAGGCCACCAAGCAATGTCTCCCTGTTGTGGCCAAGGTCAACTGGCAGAGCCAGTTGCTTCTATCATGCGGACCCTTCCCTTTTCCTCTCCCTCCCTTGGGTGTAGCCAGGAAGCCTGGAGGTAAAGTGGAGTTTGCATCAGACCCACATAAAATTGCCCCTCTACAAGTCTGGTAGAGAGACTGACCCCCAAGACAGCCTTCATCTGGAGCACCTGGTTATCTTGAAATTAAATCAAGTATGAAACTAGCATTTCTGAATCCTTCTGGATTTTGCAGACAACATGAGACTCCTTGCTCTGCAGACCAACAGGTGGCCAATAGAACTCTGGTGAGCTTGTCTGGAAAAGGTGATGGATGCACGTAGACCAACATGGTGGACCAACCAGTGGAGAATCTCCAAAATGTGTTTTCTCTCAACATTTGGTGACAAAGAGGAGGACATGTGTGGGTGACAAAACCAGACATTAGTAAATGCATACAGAAACCAGGTGACTGGGTTTACTGAAAATAATCATTTTCATTAAAACAACAACAACAAACATTTGCATAGACCCCCAAAAAAATGGTACAGCATCTAAAGCAAATCTGCAGCCATGCTTGAAGCGTGCAAGTCTAGGCTTCTAAATTCAAGAGGATTTTCATATTAGGAAGCTAGGAAAGGTTGATGGAAAAGATGCATGCTTTTGCTAAATAACTTTTTATAGAAGATGCAGGCAAACATCTCTGTAAGGTAGTCTCAAAGTTAGCATATCATGCCCAGATTTCAGAGAATTAAGATGGGGAAGAAACATCAGCAGATGATCTGATGTTTAGGATGACCGTAAGCATTGACAAAACATGACAACTCTTACATTCTTTAGCAGAGCTTTTACTGTTAGCCAGATGAGAACAGGTGAATCAAATCAGGTCCAAATATTCAATAGCAAAGGAACTTGTCAGGTCTAGGAAAATCTCAGACCACCTTTGAAAACCTCTGACCAAGAGGCTTTTTGGGAATTCAAGGGAATATCAGCACAGGTTTTCTGGGTAATATTAGCATTGCAGCAATGACAGAAGGTTAGTCAGTGGCCAAGATCCCTTGCACAAGGCTTGGTACAACTGCTGAACGTAAGGATCTCCCCTTGAAAAAGGGGTTCAAGTAAACTAATCTCTCCTTTCCTACAATGAAGAGACGTTGCTGAATGTTTCTTGGAGAAAGTCCAGAACAACCCAAAGATATCTGTAAATAGAATAAGGTTTGGTGTAAAGAGAAACTGTCAGAGAAGCATCAACAGGGAGCTTAAGACCCAAGCTGATGCAAAGTCATTGTGGTCAGTGGCTGCCTTGCAAGATGATATCTGAACCACTGACTAAAACATACCAAAAACT